>NW_024836095.1:0-1238 GCF_019175285.1 Sceloporus undulatus
CATGAATAATCAAATCCTTACAAGTCAAAGCTGCAGATATTGAGGGATGAGTGTGTGTGTGTGTGTGTGTGTGTGTATAGTTTGTTGTTGTGTGCCTTCAAGTCATTTCCAATTTACAGTGACGCTAAAGTGAACTGGTTGTGGGGTCTTCCTGGCAAGATTTGAACCTTGGTCTCTAGAGTCATAGTCCAGCTCTCAAACCACTACACCATGCTGGTTCTCTCTCTCTCTCTCTCTCTCTCTCTCCCACACCCCCCCCCCCCAACAACAATGGCTGAAAATGGTCAACAGTTGTCAACCTGGTAAGTAGGAAATCTCCCAGGGGCTTTAAAGGAGCTCTCCAAAGTTCTGAAACTCTTCTGAGACAGGATTTGGTACCTTTATTGTTTAGACTTGAACTCGGGACAGAGCCACCACCCAGCGGATGTCAGAGTCAGCAGCTTGTAAAGTTGGAAAATGATGGTTAAATTGGTTTCTGCAATGCAAACATCACTCTGTTTACTTCAAAGGAGACCCACTCAGAGTCCATTGAACGGCCCTCAGTTAGGAAAATGTCATGTTTAGATTTGCATAGACATACCCACATTCAGCGCCATAATTTTCCTTCAGCATGCTCATCACTACAGGAAACCCTTGGCTTCTGTCAAAGAAGCTCTTTTGCAAAAAATATTTTAGTCCTTCTCACCCTCTGCTTAGCTGGAATGTTTTCGCAGCATCAGAATTGGGAGGGTGGTGGAGATACACAGGCTTTTAGCATTAGGTTGCAATAGTGTGTCTGCAATAAATAATGCAATAAATAAACCTGAGCTTGGAGAGAATGGGATTCTGCTCTAGTCAATCCTATTGGAGCCACATGTGCCTGTTTGGAACAGGAAAAGTGAACAGCAGCTGCCTCCATAATCGCTTACTGAGCAAACCAGAGGAAAAAGGGGGAAAGTGGATAAGCATGGCTCACTAGCTCCCCCAGCATCTTAAAAAAGCAGAGATCTGTATGGAAAGCGCAAATCCAAAATGGAAATCCTAAGCAAAAGGGGAGGCTGATAAATGGAAAAGTCATCCCTGGATGGTCCAAAATATTTTTCCTTGCTTATGCAAGGGTCATCTGACCTGCTTGTTTCATTTCACATGGGCATACAGTATTGTTAATTTTAAAGAAATATTTGCCAAACCCCAGGGGCAGCTGGCGATTTCTGCCTCTGGGACCACATTTTCTGCTGATGGAAGTCATGCCCAGGAAG
>NW_024836096.1:0-1238 GCF_019175285.1 Sceloporus undulatus
TTTGGGATTCACCATGCGCTTTCCTCCCCTTTTATTAGTCACTCTCTGGATGAGGGCTATTTTCTATTGCAGGTGACTTTTGCGGATGTGGCAGTATATTTCACCGAGGAGGAATGGAAACTCTTGACAAAGAAGCAGAGATTTCTGTACAGCGATGTGATGATGGAGAATTATGAGAATGTGGCCTCTGTGGGTAAGGAACTTGACTCCACTGCCCTTCCTGTGAAGACTGAGGGTCCTTTCATACTACATTGTCATGGTGCTATGTTTCCACTTTAGAATTATGGAATCATAGAGTTGGAATAGGCAACAAGGGCCATCCAATTAAACCCCTGGCCATGCAGGAATACACATTCAAAGCAACCCCAACAGATAGTCATCCAACCTTTGTTTAAAGATCTCCAAAGAAGGAACACTTCAGAAATAAATCTTAATAATAATAACAATGGCTCTGTACAGATTAGAAGAAAGGGATGGCCAGAGGCTGTCCCTTTCTCCTCCAGATCATTGCTGCAGCAACCCCATGGCAGCAAGAACGATCTGCAGCCGAAAGGAGCTCAGAAATGGAGCTCCTTCCTGTGATGCCACCAAGGTGCCATTTGCACCCTGGGGCATCACGGTTATATGTCTTATGCGCCGTGCTGTTTGGATGCGTCACACAAGACACATCATGGAAGCATGCACTGTATGGATGGCGCCGCATCAAGATTGTGCTGCCCTTAAGTATAAGGCTTTGGGAGCGTGCGGTTACTGCGCACTCCCAAACCCTAAAATCACCACCGGCATGCCACAAAGCGCCCATTTGTACCAGGCCAATAATAACAATAATGATACTCCACCACGCTCTGAGGGAGTACATTGCACTATCGAACAGCCCTTACTGTCAGAAAGTCCCTCCTAATCTTTAGGTGGCATCTCTTTCCCTGTGGCTTGCATCCACTGTTCTTCTCCTTTTCTCTGGAATAGGAGAAAGCAAACTTGATCCATCAATGTGACATCTCTTCAAATATTTGAACAGGGCTATTATATCCACTCTTAACCTTCTCTTCTCCTGGATAAACATAGCCAGCTCCTAAGCCACTTCTCATAGGGCTTGATGGTTTTCCGTTCCTTCACCTTTTTGGTTTCCCTCCTTTGGATACTCTCCAGATTCTCCAAATCCTTTTTGAATTGTGATGCCAAGAACTAGACAGGGTTATTTCAAGTGAGGCCTGACCAAAGCAGAATAGAGTGGTACT
>NW_024836097.1:0-392 GCF_019175285.1 Sceloporus undulatus
TTTTAAAACATCACATTTTACCAGATTTTCACTTTAAGCACATGAAACTATGTATACGTAAATAAATTTAAACTTTACATATGATAGGTAAAAGGTAAAGGTAAAGGTAGTCCCTTGACATGAATGTCTAGTCTTAACCAATTGTAGGGGATAGTGCTTATCTCCCTTAGTAAGCCAAAGAGCCAGCATTGTCCAAGGACTGCTCTGTTAGTCATGTGGCTAGCATGACTACACCGAATGTTGTTACCTTCCCACCGAAGTGGTACCTATCTAGCTACTTACATTTGCATGCTTTCAAACTGCTAGGTTGGCAGAAGCTGGGGCTAGTGACAGGAGCTCACTCCATCATGCAGCACTCAGGCCTCGAAGTGCCAACCATCCGATCTTACAAT
>NW_024836097.1:492-1238 GCF_019175285.1 Sceloporus undulatus
TTGTGAGGTTTTGCACTCAGCTGTGGTGCTTGGGAAAATAGGTATGTAAGTGCTTCAGGAGCCATTCTCTCTAGAGAGCAGTGGCATCACAAGGGGGTTGCGAGGGGTGCAGGGAGTGCAGACAGTACCAGGTGACACCACTGCTCTTCAAATACCTGCCTTTGGGCAGAAACAGGCTGTGGCATTCACCTGTGTCCCATTAAAATGGTGAAGAGATGGGGTGAGTGGGGTGAGGCTGAGTGGAAGAAGAGAAGCTCCAGGTTATTTTTTTAATATATTAAAATTTCAAGTTTCAAAAGATTAATTTTTATTTTTATTTTTTGAAAAAAATTAAAAATATTTGAAAAAAAATTATTTTAAAACATCACATTTTACCAGATTTTCACTTTAAGCACATGAAACTATGTATACGTAAATAAATTTAAACTTTACATATGATAGGTAAAAGGTAAAGGTAAAGGTAGTCCCTTGACATGAATGTCTAGTCTTAACCAATTGTAGGGGATAGTGCTTATCTCCCTTAGTAAGCCAAAGAGCCAGCATTGTCCAAGGACTGCTCTGTTAGTCATGTGGCTAGCATGACTACACCGAATGTTGTTACCTTCCCACCGAAGTGGTACCTATCTAGCTACTTACATTTGCATGCTTTCAAACTGCTAGGTTGGCAGAAGCTGGGGCTAGTGACAGGAGCTCACTCCATCATGCAGCACTCAGGCCTCGAAGTGCCAACCATCCGATCTTACAAT
>NW_024836098.1:0-1238 GCF_019175285.1 Sceloporus undulatus
CTGGGCAAATACAAAGTGTTGCTTTTAACCATTAAAGCCCTCCATGGCTTGGGTCCTGATTACTTGTGGGAACGCCTCCTCCCATACAATCCACTGCAGACTCAGGTCCTCTGGGAAGAACCTGCTACAACTCAAGAAGACCAGACTTTCAGAGGTCCTTCTCATCAGCCGCTCCCAGGCTCTGGAACGGCCTCCAGATGAGATCCCTCATAGTTCCACCTTGGAAGCCTTTAGGAAAGATCTCTTCAGGCAGGCCTCTCCAGACTGGATTAGATATATTGAGTTGTTTCTGACTCCCCATGACACTTATCGTTGCCATTGTTACTGTTATGGAAATTGTTATTGATGTATTATCATTCCTGCCCTCCCCTCTCGCCTTCAGAAAATGACCCATTTCTTGCCCGAAAAAACTTTTTTACTGTATTGTGTTTTGGATGTTTTACATTTTCTTACTGTTTATTAGCTTTTTAAGGGTTGATTAATGTTCTTATAATTGGGAGGAGGGTTGGGGTTTTTTGAATTTTAATTGTAGTTCTGAAATTGTATGTTATTTTATTACTGTAATCCACTTTGATTCCTTTGAGAAAAGGTGGAATATAACGAAATAATAATAATAATAATAACAACAACAACAACAACAACATCCCTTCAAGGGGCTCTAATGCCCTTTCACTATGCTCCCAGAATGGGGGGGGGGGTGTTTCTGGGGCTGTGGGTCTCTCTTGGTCCTCCTCTGCAGGGTTGTTGTGAAGGAAAAGGTAAATATGTGAGGGAGGGCGCCCAATCCGGATCCTGTGAGCCTCTAAGCCTAGTTTCCAGGTTGCCAGGGGATTGCCAGAGTTTTGAGGCCCCTCTGTCTCCCTCCTCTTGGCTTTGGCCTAGATTTTGGCTCTTCCCTCCCCCCACCCAGAGACCCCTCCTCCCATGACTCCAGAGAAAACTCCCCCCAAAAAGTGTTGTTTCCAATGCTATTGAACCCTATTCTGTGTGATGCTTTCTATTTGGTACAAAACTCTTCCCCAAATGAGGCATCAGAAGGGAGGGTCTCTCCTTTGGCCCAGGAGGGAGGGGGCTCCTCAAAGTCCTTTTTACCTTTTTACCCCTCCCCTCCGTGGCCATGCCTCTCTCCAAGGGTCCTCCCTGCCCTCTTTTCTCATGATAACCCCCCAAGTACTTGGGCTCCAAAGTATCCCCCCAGGAGGGGGCAGGGAAGGAAAAAGGGAGAAGAGGCCTGGCAG
>NW_024836099.1:0-1238 GCF_019175285.1 Sceloporus undulatus
CCGGAAATTTCGTAACCCGATCATTTCGTATCCCGAGGCACCACTGTATGGTTAACGTATTTGCCATATGTAGGTTCTAGTGTCTGGTGATTTTTGGAATTATATGGGATTTATCGTCCCCTTCTTTTTTTAGTCTCTCAATTGTTTGTATCTTGAACTGGAAGTTTGTTGACAGCTCTGTTGTGGTATGCTTTCATATCGGTCCAAAACGCACTGCAGAAATAATAATAATAATAATACATTTTATTTATTTATATTTTCCGCCTCTCCCTTCAGATCAAGGCGGGATTACAACAAAACGCAAAACCAACAATACAAAACACAAGATGTTATCTAAAAATGCAGTCAATAAAACAAACAGTTTGAGACCGCTTTAAAGCGGTCTCAAACTGGGTTATTTCTGCAGTGTGTTTTGGACCTTTTGATGCTTTATCTGATAATGCTGTTCCCAGAATTCCATAGTACTGAGCCCTGGCTGTTAAAAGTGGTGTCAAACTGCTTTATTTCAGCAGTCATTAAAGAGGCGTCAGGCTGTATTAACTATAATGTAGGTGCCACAAAACACCACAGAAATAACCCGCTTTGATACCACTTTAACTGCCCTGGTGCAATGCCAGGGGATCCTGGGATTTGTAGTTTTGTGAGACATTGAGCATTCTGTCAGAGAGAGCTCTGTGGTGCCACAATAAACTACATTTCCCATGATTCCCTAGCAGTTAAAGCGGTCTCAAAGTGGATTATTTCTGCAGTCTGTTTTGGATTTTAGGCCTGTATCAGACATTTTCTTATATCCCTTTGTGTTTTTAAAAGGTTTTCTTATCCAGGTGTGTGTGTGTGTCAAAATTCACTTGATATTAAAGAGGCCTCCACAAAAACTGGTGACAGAATAAACATTTTATTTAAAAATAAAAGGATAATAATAATGCCAAAAGCAAACAGAAAAAAAAGGGGGGGGGAATTGCCTCAGAGTGAGGCAAAAGCACCTTTCTTTCCTCTTCCCTCCCCTTCCCTATTTCTTCATCATCATCAACCATCATTTTCTTTCCCTCAGCCCTCTACGTCATAGCCCCGCCCACCCAAAGCCCCGCCCCTTCACGCTTTATCCAATGAGCGAGGCGGACACGTTATCAAGCGCGTACTCGCGCGGGCCTCCAACTCCACCCACCCTCCGCCCAGAATGCATGTGCGCCTGCGCACACTCATCAAATCACTCCTAGCTCCTATTCCTCTCCCTTCCA
>NW_024836100.1:0-183 GCF_019175285.1 Sceloporus undulatus
CAAACAGTTTCAGATGTCACTTAATAAATAATAAATAAATAAATAAATAAAACTTTTATTTGTATCCTGCTTTTCTGTGATGAAACAATCAAAGCGGTTCACAACACATTAAAACCCACATTTACAACATTGTGTTCCAAATTCTCCCTCCTTAAAACAGTATTAAACATGTTACAATTAAAA
>NW_024836100.1:283-1238 GCF_019175285.1 Sceloporus undulatus
TATATATATATATATATATATATATATATATATATATAATTATAATTCTTTTTTAATAGATATTTTAATTGTAACATGGGCTAATACATGATGTGAGCAGAAGAATCTAGTGTTGACAATATTCTAGTTTAATTCATAAGACTATGATCATCATGAGTGTGGAAAAATGGTTAGAGTGTTGCTCTAGGCCTTCGAACATGCAGTCATAAAACTCCCAAATTAAGGAAAATGACAAAGCATACCAACAGGAATAATCCTTTTTGTCATAAGGCGTCCTGATGGAAGCATCATACTAGCCCAGAGAAACATCAAATCTGATATATCATATCACTTTCAGAGATCACTCTATGCTACCCTTACCTAAGTAGAAGGGTAGTCGGGTGATATATAGTTGGCCTTCCATATCCATGGATTCTTAGTCAATGGAATCAACTATGTACAGGCTTGAAACTATTATTAAAATATATATAAATTCCAAAAGCAAACCTTGATTTTGCCATTTTATATAGGGGACACTTTTACTATGCCACTGTATAAAATAAGAGACGAGCATCCATAGATTCTGGAATCTATGGGTGTGTCCTGGAACTAAATCCCAGTGGATACCAAGCACCCACTGTGGCATGAGTATATTTCTATACTACACTTATTTGTAAGGAATAATGGGACAGAGCTCCTTCAACATCCTTTAAGAAATACTTTTTATAGGAAAAATATAGCATCTTAGGCGGGTTACAGACCGCCCATTTGGGGCGGTCTGGCCCCGCCCCTTTCCCCGCCGGAGCGGGGCCTCAGCGGTAAGAATGGCAGCCGCTGAGGCCCCGATCCGCCGCTTTTCGGGCTGCGGGGAAGTGGCAAAAGGCCGCTTCCCTGCAGCCTGAAAAAGGGGTGGCCCTGGGGCTTCTAGCCCCAAGGACACCCCACGGCGGCGGGGAGCAGAGAAAGGGGCCGCTTG
>NW_024836101.1:0-1238 GCF_019175285.1 Sceloporus undulatus
CAAAATGGCGGCGCCCATAGCCCCAGAGGCCGCTATGGGCGCCGCCATTTTGCCGCCCAAAATGGCGGCGCCCAGAGCGGCGAAAAGCCGCGACGGGCGGCAGCGGCGGCGGCAGGGGCAGCCGGGGGCTGGCGGCCAGGCCTTCGCGGGCCGCATCCGGCCCGCGGGCCGGAGGTTGCCGACCCCTGATTTAGATTAACCAGGTATTCCTGTACTATCTCTTTAATTATTCTGTACTGAAATTCCCCTAATCTGTCCTCTGCTTCATTATCCTCAGGTTGAGCACCCTTTGCCTTTTCTTAGAAGACTGAAGCAAAGAAGGTGTTGAGTAATTCTGCCTTTTCTCTGTCTTCTGTTAGCATTTTGCCATCTTCTCCATGCAGTGGCCCTACCATTTCCTTGTTCTTCCTTTTGCTGCGGGCATATCCCAAAAAGCCCTTTTTATTCTTTTTAACCTCTCTAGCAAGCCTGAGTTAATTCTGCGCTTTAGCTTTTCTGACTTCACCCCTACACATGCCTGCTATTTCTTTGAATTTCTTTTTCGTGATTTCCCCCCTTTTCCATTTCTTATACATGTTCCATTTCAAACTTAGCTCAGTTGAAAGTTCCTTAGTCATCCATCCTGGTTTCTTGAGACACCTGCTGTTTTTCTTTCTCACTGGAACTGTTTGAAACTGTGCCTTCAGTATCTCCATCTTGAGAAAGTCCCATCCATCCTGAACTCCCTTATCTTTTAGTATTTCTGACCACGGGATCACCCTCAATACTTCTCTAATTTTACTGAAATCTGCTCTCCTAAAGTCTAGAATGCGTGTCTGACTATGCCTGACTTCTCCTTTCCACTGTATTACAAACTCCAGGAGAACATGGTCACTTCCACCTAATGATCCCACCACTTGCACCCCATTAACCAAGTCATCCTAGTTGGTTAGGATCAGATCCAAAATAGCTGACCCCCTTGTTGCCTCTTCCACCTTTTGGACCATGAAATTGTCTTCCAGGCAAGTGAGGAATTTGCTAGACCTTGAGCATTTTGCTGAGTTTGACTTCCAGCAAATATCAGGGTACAGTGGTGCCTCGGGTTACGAAATTAATTCGTTCCGCCGCCGCTTTCGTAACCCGAAAAGCATTCGCAAGCCGAAATGCCATAGGCGCTAATGGGGAAAAGCCGCGATTTCGTGCGAAAAAAGCCGAAAAAAGCACCAAAAATTTTTTCGTAACCCGAAAAAACATTCGTA
>NW_024836102.1:0-1238 GCF_019175285.1 Sceloporus undulatus
AATGCAGATGCAGCCTTAGTATGTTTTGGGCAGGGTGGGGAAGAAGCCAGAGAGTGCTTCCTTTCTCCATTCTGGGACATTTTATTGAGTGATGTGATGGGAAAGGGTAGGAGGACTGAAGCTGCTTTGAATTGTAGTTCAGCCACCCTAATTCTCAGTTCCTGGGTGTAAAACAACAATAACAAGGACAATGAAGTTGGAGTGATAACTCTAACTTCCAATCTGTGAAAAGAATTTCATTAGTGTTTTCTGAAAGTTCCAATTGTGGAATTTGTGGGGAGGGCTGTATGTGATTATACAGTTCCCTGTCTCCTACAAAGCTGTCTATTTCCCTGCTTCTTGCTTGCCATTTAATTAACTCAGGATCTATTCCAGGCTAGATAGAAGGTAGAGAGAGTCTGAGAAGACTTGAAGCTATGTGCATTTATTTGTTTGTTATTAGCTTAAGAAGGTAAGACACTTCTCATTTTTCTGTGCTGGAGCTGCTTGTGTGTGCGCATTTGTGGAAGATAGCTTAGGAAATCCCGGTTTGTTTCATAGGCTTTAATTTAATTTAACTGATATGAAACTCCATGTGTGCATGCATTTGTGAGATAAGAAAAGTTTTCTTTCATTCTTTAGTTCTTAGTCATTAACATTAGTCAACTGTTTTGGTGAAATAACCATTTATATTTCTTTTGGAGGAACTGGTATTATGGGAAAGAAAGGAAGTGTTTATGTTCATCAGGAGCCATTTAAATAATTTTTAAACTTTTCCAACCACTAGTGCACATTCTTTTCATGTGTGGCTTAGGCAGGCATTTCTATTTGCAATATTTTTATGTTCTTCCTTTCCCAATTAGTTGAGGTTCTTTTGTGTATATTCATACAAAAATATAGTCATTAAATAATTTAGCATCTGGAAACTATTGAATTATGAAAAATATTACACAGACCTATTGCGTTATTTCTTTATTAGACAATTCTCCTTCCAGAAGTTGCCTGTCTGCAGTTTCACAATAATTTCTTTAGTGAAGTCAAACTCAAACTCTACTAAAAAGACTTGGCTGCACAGTTTCACTGTTAAAATGCTCATTAGGGTCTACAGTACTTCTATGTTTCATTCAGTTGTGTGAAATAGCTGAAAGGTTAGAGCCATTTACAGTAGATTTCCCAATATAAATGAATAGGAGGAGTGGTGATCCTGAATCCTGAAACATGATCCAGATCTGTATCCTAAATCTAGAGGAGTTGGGGTT
>NW_024836103.1:0-1238 GCF_019175285.1 Sceloporus undulatus
AGAACAACGGTCGCCTCCTCACTCCGGGAACGACGACTACGAGGACCTGCCCCGTAGACAGCAGATACCGGACCTGTTCCTCGACACTCAGACGGGCCGGTACTACATGTCGGTATCGGAGGACAGAGCCATCAGGGAGTTCACCAGACTGAACCCCCATCCAGCAGACCCTCAGCAGGGCACCTCGTCCAGATCGGTCCCGACCGTATCCGTGTACGAGAGGCCGCCATCTCCACCTCGAAGACACTCACGCTCCTCGACCGACCTCGTCCCGGTCCAACCAAGATCCCAAGTCAGAGTGATGGATGCCCTCTCCTCTGACTTGGACTCTGATGAGGAGCCCTTGCCTCCATCCGAGGCACCATCCGATGAGGATGTCCTTTCCGTGTCGGCCTCGCCTCAGAGGATGCACAATCCTGAGCCATCTTCCCCGTCGGACGACGTTCGTTCCTTCAGCGAGCACGTCGTGAAGATGCCGAGGGCTCTCGACATCGAGCTCACTTTCCAGGACGACGACGCTCAGGATCCGGTGGAACGTCGGGTGCACGGACGGGTGCCTACTCCACCTTGCCTCCCTCTGCTTCCCTCGCTTCAGACCATCATTAAGAGGTCTTGGGACTCCCTGGCCACCCTGTCTGCATCCTCTTGCAAGGTAGAGTCTCTCTACAGAGTCGCTCCGGCGAGTTGTCCTTGGTTGGCCGACCACCCCAGACCGAACTCTGCTATTGTGGAGGGAGCCCAGCACAGCTTCGTCCCGAAGCAGGCGACCTCCCCGGTCGACTGGGAGGCAAAGAAAGTGGATGGCCTGGCCAAGAAGGCCTACTCGGCAGCGGCCCTTGCGGTGAAGGCCATCAACTACACTGCCTGCATGGGAGCCTACATCCAGACCCTCATGGAACGGATCTCCCCCCTCATCCCGGACATCCCGGATGATGTCCAGAGGCAGTTGGTCGAGGTCAGGGACGAGACACACTCCATCGGAAGCTGGCTCATCACCACTTCCAGAAATATGGCTGACTGTGCGGGAAGGGCCATGTCTGCATCCATGGCACTCAGACGCCACGCCTGGTTGAGGGCCTCGGACCTCAACCCTACCGTCAAGGCGGCCATCGAGGACATGCCTCTTGACGGGACCGGGCTCTTCCATGCCGAGACCGAGGACCGCCTGAACAGGAAGTTCAGGATGAAGGCGGCGGCGAAGAAGCATGGCATGTCCTCGACACCGGCTTCTCCATTCC
>NW_024836104.1:0-374 GCF_019175285.1 Sceloporus undulatus
AGAGAGATGAGGGGAAAGTCAAAAATAGAAAGGC
The DNA here is from genome assembly GCF_019175285.1 of Sceloporus undulatus. Taxonomy (NCBI): domain Eukaryota; kingdom Metazoa; phylum Chordata; class Lepidosauria; order Squamata; family Phrynosomatidae; genus Sceloporus; species Sceloporus undulatus. The sequence goes on from NW_024836104.1 coordinate 35, forward strand.
AGGGAAGAGAGGCTGAAAATGAGATGCTGAAGCAGTGTAGATGGGCAAGAAGGAAGGTTGGATAAGCGGAGGGAGAAAGGGAAGGGGATCTGGCAGATGGGAGCCAAGAGGGGAAGGCAGGAGCAAAGCCAGGATCTCCTAGCTCTGTGCGGAGAGGAAGGGACCTCTGGGAAGGGCCAGGAGAGGGGCCTTGGGGATTGGGAAGCAGCCACCAACCTCACAGATTTTGAGAACTGAACTGGTGAGAACCAGGTGCTTGTTTTGAAACATATTAATGGGTTCCATTTAGAAATTATGAACAATGTCTATGAAGAGAGGAAAGGGGAACACAAAAATTCCT
>NW_024836104.1:474-1238 GCF_019175285.1 Sceloporus undulatus
TTGCCAATGAATTATTTGTATATTGATTATCCTGCCTTTCTCAACAAATGGGCCTAAAAGGGATGTCATACTGAGGAGGGAGCTCCAGAGACTAGGACCTGGAGCAGTGGATGCAAGACACAGGAAAAGAGATTCCATCTCAACATTTGAAAGAACTTCCTGACAGTAAGGTCTGTTCAACAGTGGAACAAACTCCTTCCTCGGAGTGTAGTGGAGTCTCCTTCCTTGGAGGTCTTCAATCAGCGGTTGGATGGCCATCTGTTGGGGATGCTTTGATTGAGAGTTGCTGCATGGCAGGCAGATGGACTGAATGGCCCTTGCGTTTTCTTCCAGCTCTAGGACTCTATGATCCCTTTTATGCACCACACTCTGTGGGTTTGTGTCTGTAACAGAGAGATGAGGGGAAAGTCAAAAATAGAAAGGCAGGGAAGAGAGGCTGAAAATGAGATGCTGAAGCAGTGTAGATGGGCAAGAAGGAAGGTTGGATAAGCGGAGGGAGAAAGGGAAGGGGATCTGGCAGATGGGAGCCAAGAGGGGAAGGCAGGAGCAAAGCCAGGATCTCCTAGCTCTGTGCGGAGAGGAAGGGACCTCTGGGAAGGGCCAGGAGAGGGGCCTTGGGGATTGGGAAGCAGCCACCAACCTCACAGATTTTGAGAACTGAACTGGTGAGAACCAGGTGCTTGTTTTGAAACATATTAATGGGTTCCATTTAGAAATTATGAACAATGTCTATGAAGAGAGGAAAGGGGAACACAAAAATTCCT
>NW_024836105.1:0-1238 GCF_019175285.1 Sceloporus undulatus
AAGCAGAATAGAGTGGCACTATTACTTCCCTTGATCAAGAAACTATACTCATATTGATGCAACCTAGAATGACATTGGTCTTTTTAGCTGCCGCATCACACTGTTGGCCCATGTTCAACTTGTGGTCTACTGGGAGTCCTAGATCCCTTTCAAGTGTAGTTTAATTGAGATAGCAACATCCTGTAGAATATTTGAATTTGCGGTTTAGTGAGGCACTATTGCTCTAGGAGCTCCCAAATTTCCATGGAAGAGGTTTCCTAAGGCATGTGCCAGGACAGAGTGGGAAACGGGGTTTATCATGGGTGAATTACCATTTTAGCTGAACCTGGGGTTCAGGGTCCCTAAGAAGAGGAGGTGGCCAGGCCCCCCAGAATCCCCTCTGAGGCTCCAGGAGAGCAAGGCTCAGGGAAGGGACAGTCTGCGATGGGCTCAAAGTCCTTCGGGGAAAACCTTGAGGGCCCTTTCCCAAAAGCTGACCAGGATTGGTTTCAGGGGCTGGCATTTTCCTCTCAGAGGACCATCAGGCTCTCAAAGACCACTCCCCATTTTGTGATTTTGTCTTTTGACTGTGCTGCCCTCAGTGGAGACTTACTTACTCCTAAGGTGCCATGGAGGTGAGCATGGAACGTACAGGAAAGATGGCTTTTGCAGTCTTTTCCATCACTGAGCTTACCTTGTCAAAAGAGAGCAGGAAAGTAATCGGGGGGAGAAAGCAAAGTCCCACATTTGCTCCCATAAGTTGCCCGTGAAGCTTTTCCCAGCATGCCCTAGTCCTCAGTTTCCCTCCCAGGCTCCACCGTTTCCTAGAGAGATGTTAACCTTCAAGGGAGAGTCCTTGGGGGTCAAGCCAAGCTCTCCTCTGCTTCCCCAAGACCTCCTTCTCCATCCACTGCTGGTCTTCGGAAGGGAGACCTAGAATGCTCTTGGGAAAGTTACTTTTGGAGGGACAGGGACTCCCAAAACCTCTAAGTCTGGCTCTAACATTAAGTATGTCAAATATCTGCAATGAACTGGGCCAAATGTTATGTCAGGAGTGGGGATCCTGGCCCCTCGCTCTGTATCCCATTAAGAAAAAGACTGAATCTCCATGACTGGTGCTATTTTTCATAATCTTGGGATGGGCAGCCAGGTAAATAGAATGCTTGAAAGAATTCAAAGGTTTATTGGATGGAGATAGAAGTGCCAGATGCCTTAAAATCATATGTTCTGAATCAAAAACAGCATCAAAGAGGCTCTAA
>NW_024836106.1:0-1238 GCF_019175285.1 Sceloporus undulatus
AACTTTATTTGTTAGACATTACAGAGGATCTTAGAGGGAAATTATGTCATGAAGAGATAGATTGCACCCCGCATGCTCCCACATGGCTTTACTGCACATGCTTAAAAAATGCAATTTTAACTATTTCTTCTTATTTAATTTGGTAGGAACTTTGGATACCAAAAAGCATGCAGAGGAAAGCAGTGAGCCCCATAATTCAATTCAAGTTGACACAACAAAAGTGTCTCCAAGATTCCTGAGCCCATTCTCACTATATAACACAATTATTCCACTTTATCATGGTTCCACCCTGGGGTTTGTCATTTGCTGAGGCACTAGAGGAGTTCACACATTTAAGAGAGAGAGAGAGAGAGAGAGAGAGAGAGAGAGAGAGAGATAGTATATCTCACCCAATATCAAGAGATCTTAGGGCAGTTTCCAAATAGTTATAAGAGACAGATATAACAAACACTGAGAAAATTTTGCACTTGTTTCTCTGCAGCACTACACAGGATGATAATCCACATGCCAAACATGGCACAGTTCACCTTTTGCCTTCAGTTTTCTAGTTCAGTTTTAGCATTTATTTTACTGTCTGCTGAAAAATGGACTGAGACCACTACTGTTTGCAGAAGCTTAAGATGATGTCATCTTGTATGACATATATAGAAAGACAGAAAATTTTGCAAATAATAAGCTGGCCAGTTACACATTTTCTTCATAAGTGCAAGGTCCCGTTGATCTTAATAGAACTGACTTCAAAGTAAAACAAGCTCATGATCACAACCAGCCTTGAAGAATTAAACAAAATGAAGGGCTAAAGGGTGAAGCCAAGACCCCAAAGAGTGATACACCTCATCTGACACCAGGAGGATCAAGAAGTCCCAAATGTGAAATGTTTGTTCTTTTAGATATGTTATCTATTTTATTAAACTTTGGATTGGTTTAATGGCATAATCAGCCCAAACAATCAAACTGAGCTCCCCCCTCCATCTTTGATTGTATTTTTTTTTAAAACTTCCAATAAATTAATGTCATACCTAGCAGGCTGTCTCCTTTGAGACTAACCAGGGCTTTGAACTGATGCTTCTATAGTACTATGTTGATGTTCAGAGGCATCCCTTTGAGCCTGTAGCCTCTTATCTCAGGCTTTGACACCATAGGCGTGCCTGCCACTCTTTTGAGCTTGTGTGTGTGCATGTGTGTGGTGGTAGTAAAAGCAGCGGCTTCTCAGAGATTAAATGCCTCTCTGCTCTACT
>NW_024836107.1:0-1238 GCF_019175285.1 Sceloporus undulatus
CTCACATAACCCCAGAGGCATTTCAAATGGGTTTTTATGTTTTATTTAGTGAAAAAGCAAAATACATGCACACATTTTTGGTTCCAGAGGCCCTTTCTTACCCAAAACGCTGGAGTCTGGAGTGGACACTTTCTTTTTTTTTTATTATTATTATTAAAATACATATATACAGTTATGACATACAGAAAAACACAAGACAAAAACAGTACACCTACAGATACATACTCTCAATACAAGCATGCTTACACTTATCTATAAACACCCGCCTTCTTCCTTTTTATTAAACAATTTTGAGTCAATCTAAGTTGAAAATCTCTTAAGCTCTCCCTTCCTATTACTTCCTATTATATCTAATATTTATCTTCTTTCTTTCTTAATCCTTCATCACTCTCCTAACTCTTCCCTTCTTCCTAACCAAAAACACCTACCTACCTACTCTCTCCTTCTTCACCTACTACTGTATACCTTCTACTTGCTTTCTCTTTGTTGTTCCTCCTTCCTACTCTTCTTTAGTTCCCATTCATTCACCTAACACATCACTCTAATATCTATAATTACATATAATGACTTCCTCTTACATTTTCCAATATATTTGACTTTCTGGTAACAAATATTTTAGAACATGGATCCAACTTCCTCAGTTGCTAAACTTTCTTTTCCATTAAATTAAATATGTCTGTGCCAGCCTAAATGCCTTACTCTTTTAGTGATATCACCGCTATTCCTCCCCATTGCCTCTCTAGAAATTCAATCACCTTCTTCCACTCTTCTCTTCTATGTTGTTTTACATTATTTCGTAGTGCTTGGGTCAGACTGTCCATTATTATAGCTTCGTAGAGTTTCATTATCCATTCTTCCAAACCTGGACAGTTTTTGCTTTTCCATTTTTGTGCAAAGCAAACTCGAGCCAATGTTATTAGATAATACAAAATTTTCTTCTCAATACCTTTTATGTCATCGTCAAAAATGCCCAACAGATAAACCTCTGGTCTCAATTGTATTTTTTTCCCCAAGATATCCTCGATTTGGTTATTTATCATTTTCCAGTATTTCTTAGCCTCTTTGCAAACCCACCAGCAATGGTAGAACGTTCCAATCTCTTTTTTACACTTCCAACATAAATTATTATTCAATTTGTACATTTTTGCAATTTTTACAGGTGTCATATACCACTGGTAAAATATTTTATAAAAATTTTCTCTTAAACTCTGGGAAACTGTGAGCTCATAATTGTTCTT
>NW_024836108.1:0-1238 GCF_019175285.1 Sceloporus undulatus
TAATCCATGCCCTCCCATCATCATGGCCCCCTCCCCATTTAGACACTTGTCAAAATAATCATTTCATTTTTGCAAATGAGACTATTTCTCTAAGCTTAACTGCTGTGTTTTTATGTCAGTCATAGCAGAAGCAAGAAGTGTGCACCTCCTCCCTCTGCTTTCTAAAGCCACATAGAAATTGAGGTATGTACATTTGTGTGCATTGTTTCTGAATGGATCTATTGTCAAAATGACAATTTCTTCACTTTTCCTTGTATATTTTTTTAAAAGATGAACACTGCTGAATGTGTTGCACTTGAAATATCAAAAATCTATAAATGTATAGGTTTATGACTGAACATTGAGCCGTGGATTATGCTCATTTGGGGGAAGTGAAGATGTATGTAAACTCATTTTATAAACCCAGTGAAACAAATACCTCATAAAACTCTAGCAAACACCACATACACACACAGTCCCCACACAAAGGACTCACTGGCGCACTGTGTGTCTGGGGTCTGGAAATCTCACTTCCACATTCTGGGAAGACAGTTCTACTAGAGACTGAATTTGGGCCTTTATTCCTGCAAAGCATGGGCTCACTCTCTCAGCTGCAACCCTTCCATACAATCCTGGACTGAAAGATTTAAACAAAGGTCCTCTTCCAGCTCCAGGAATAAAGGCCTACCTTCAGTACAAAGACACAAATGCTAGCAGCCCCAGAAAGGTCTCTTCTGCAGTCCTTTATGGCCGGATCCTCCTTGGGTCAGAGGCCATCTCCTCAGCCGTAGAGAAGGGTTGCTCTGAGTGCGAAGGAGGAGGAGGTCCAAGGGCTGAGGGAGGGAAGGCAATGGGGAAAGGTCAGTGCCAATGGCCATGGAGGGCAGAAGGTGACAATGCCTAGGAAACTCCTCTGAGTCCCAGCCATTCTAGGAATGAGTGGCAGGAGTGAGTCCAGGGGTCTGAGGGGGTCTCCTTTCCCAAAGGGGGAGGCAAGTACCGGTGGGATCCTCCCCAGCTAGGGCCCAAAGGGAGGGTCTCTCTCCCCACCTCTCTCTCCCAGCCCTCAAAGCCTAGCCTCCTCCCTGGCCCCGAGTCCCTGCCTCCCTTCATCAGACCTCCATAGGCCCCTTCCTTCCTTCCTTCACCCCAAAATGGAGAGTCAGAAGCAGGACCCTGGCCTCCTTCTCGCTCTGGAGCCTCAGGAGAGAAAGAAGATTATCGCACTGCGTTCTGAGAACGTTCTCATCACGTGATGA
>NW_024836109.1:0-1238 GCF_019175285.1 Sceloporus undulatus
TTCAATGGTGATTTTGAGAGTTGAAATAAGTTATAATTATTTTTATTCAATTATGTTTACATTTATTTGCAAAACATCCGCCATTTTAACATTATGGGAATTTTCTGGGAATTGTGACTGAATATTCCGTGTGATCTGAGGGGATTCAGCGGGTTTTGGACAAACATTTCCGGGAATTATCTTCCAGGCTTGTTGGCAACACTGTTCCTGACACTAAGGGCTGTTGGACAGTGGAACAAACTCCCTCAGAGTGTAGTGGAGTCTCCTTTGGAGTTCTTTAAACAGAGGCTGGATAGCCATCTGACGGGGATCTTTGATTGTGAGTTCCTGCATGGCAGGGGTTGGACTGGATGGCCCTTGTGGTCTCTTTAAACTGTATGATTCTATGATTTTAAGATAGATGAACACAGAGTTAAGCATTTGAATCACAGAATCATAGAGTTGGAAGTAGGATTGTCATAACTGTCTTCCACAAAACTGGGATGGGGTGGTCGGACATCGCGCCCCTTCCCAGCCTCCCAACCATTCAGGGAGGCTTCTGGCAAGAGGAAGGGGCGGGGCTGCAAAGGCTACAGGGTCTTGTAGTCGTAGGAGGAACCTGCTGGGGACTACAAGCCCCAGTGGCCTTTGCAGCTGGAAGTCCTGCCCCTTTTTCCTGCCAGAAGCCTCCCTGATTAATTGGGAGGTTGGGAAGGTGTGGGACGTCCGGCCATGCTTCCTGCTGATTGAGGCGGCGGCAGCCCTCCGGAGACGGAGGCCCAAAGAAGGAGGAGGATGTGGCTGGAGGATGAGGTGGCACAGGGACTGGACAGGAGGTCCAAACCCATGATTGTCCTGGCCAGAATCGGGACATGGCAAGCCTAGTTAGAAGAGACCACAAAGGCCATCTAGTCCAATCCCCTTCCATGCAGGAACTCTCAGTCAAAGCATACTTGATAGATGGCCATCCAGTCTCTGTTTAAAGACCTCTAAGGAAGGAGATTCCACCACTCCTTTTTGCTGACATGGTTCTATTAATGATCTGGTGGGGAGGCAGAAATTAGAACTACGATTCTGCAAATTGGCATTTTACATTACAAAAGAACACACTCTCAACCTATAGTGACAAAATTATGGTCAGATTTTGAGAAGTGAGTTGGGCTGAGAACCTCTCAGCTCCCCTCATATGTCCTTGAGGGCTTAGTTGTATAGTACAAAAATTATAAAGAGAAATGTATAAAGAGACCTCCTGTAATATT
>NW_024836110.1:0-389 GCF_019175285.1 Sceloporus undulatus
CCTGAGGCATAGGTTTAAACTTGGAGAAGGTGCCTGTGCTGCTAATGTCATATTCATATATGTGTGTGTGTGTCTCATCCCTCCATATTTGCAGCTTTGATATTTGTGGATTTGATTAATATGTTCTCTCTAGGAATCTCTAGGTCCTCCAGTGCAACTCTATGGTCAGCTTTAACTAAACGTTGTGCTGAAAGACTCTATTAGGCCTTTGTGGCTCCTCCAGAGCAGTTCTATGGTCAGTGTCTGTCGGACGTTGGCCAAAGAGTTGCCCTGGAGGACCCAGAGATTCCTAGAGAGGATACTCTACTAGGCCTTTGTAGCTCCTCCAGCGCAGTTCTGTGGTCAGTGTCTGTCAGACGTTGACCACAGAGTTGCCCTGGAGGACCCAG
>NW_024836110.1:489-1238 GCF_019175285.1 Sceloporus undulatus
TGTCTGTCAGACATTGACCACAGAGTTGCCCTGGAGGACCCAGAGATACCTAGAGTTGTCCTCTGAGGTAAAAACATGGTGTTTTTGTTATTTGTAGTTTTTCCATATTCATGGGGGTCTTGTGCCCCTAACCCTAGTGAATATGGGGTGTGTGTGTGTATGAAATTCACTCTTGCATGCAAGTTTAAATATGGAGCCGTGTGTGTGTGTGTGTGTGTGTGTGTGTGTGTGTGTATAGTCACAGTGTAATTGTTTGCATGTAACTAATTAGAGGGCAAGCAAGTGAACTTGTCTTTCTCTTTTCATAGAATCATAGAATCGTAGAGTTGGAAGAGACCACTAGGGCCATCTAGTCCAACCCAATTCTGCCATGCAGGAAATCCAAATCAAAGCATCCCTGACAGATGGCCATCCAGCCTCTGTTTAAAGACCTCCAAGGAAGGAGACTCTATCACCTTCCGAGGAAGGAGTGCATTCCACTGTTGAACAGCCCTTACTCTCAGGAAGTTCCTCCTAATGTTGAGCTGGAATCTCTTTTCCTGCAGCTTGCTTCCATTGTTCTGGTTCCTGTTCTCTGGAGCAGCAGAAAACAAGCTCGCTCCCTCCTCAATATGACATCCCTTCAAGTATTTAAATAGGGCTATCATATCACCTCTTAACCTTCTTTTCTCCAGGCTAAACATCCCCAGCTCCGTAAGTCGTTCCTCATAGGGCATGGTTTCCAGACCCTTCACCATTTTTGTCGCCCT
>NW_024836111.1:0-1238 GCF_019175285.1 Sceloporus undulatus
CTTGGTGCAAATATCTCTGACAGAAAGGATTAGCACACTGGCTCTGGTTCTTTCTTGGCTCTGAATTCCAATCGCGTTGAAAAGTCAACATACAGCACAATCTGAGGGTGACGCTCCCAGATGCAGCTCAACAATAACATAGCAGAGTATGGAAGGAAATATCCAGATATATAGATATTGGCAATGCACTGACCACTTTCCACACTTAAAAATAAGTCACAGACACAGTTGATTTCATCAAAATCCTTGGAGATTCTCTCTCTTGAGTTGCAAGCTCTCCTCTCCGACTTCCATCAACTTCACCTTTTCTTGTACACACAGCTCCAATCCAATCCACACCAATCTGCATGTGAGCTAGATACTGTATTGATTGTGAGTCTCCTGGTGCCAAATGGCATGAAGCATCCTCTGCAGTTAGCTTCCATCATGTCTTGGGCTCTGACTCAGGACTCTATGGCAGTCTCACAGGAAATGATGCCAGCTGTCAATCAAAATATTTTTGCACATGTTAGATGGAATATTCTTTTCAACAGTCCTTTGACTATCTGCTTCCATTAAGGCTGTCCCCATTCTTTGCTAGCTCCTATGAATAAGGATACAATCATTCCATGGATTTAGGGGCATAAGCAGCAGGGTCATGCTTGGGTTACTCACAGAAATGTTCTTAATTTAATCTCTAATAAGGAGGGGTTAATGAGGTCTAAATGATGGGGTAACACCCTCCTCTCTTAACTCTGATTTTCAGTCTCATCTGACATTGTCCTTCTTTACAGATGAACATTTGATTCATGAGAGAGTCGACACAGGAAAGAAGTCACATAAATGCCAGCATTGTGGGAAATGTTTCGCTTACAAGTCAATCCTTGTCATGCATCAGAGGGTCCACACAGGAGAGAAGCCATACAAATGCCAGCATTGTGGGAAAGGTTTTTCTTGGAAGTTAAGCCTAGTGACACATCAGAGAGTCCACACAGGAGAGAAGCCATACAAATGCCAGCATTGTGGGAAAGGTTTTTCTCGAAGGTCACACCTAGTGACACATCAGAGAGTCCACACAGGAGAGAAGCCATACAAATGCCAACATTGTGGAAAATGTTTTTCTCAGAAGTCAGTCCTAGTGACACATCAGAGAGTCCACACAGGACAGAAGTCATACAAATGCCAGCATTGTGGGAAAGCTTTTTCTCAGAGGTCACACCTAGTGACACATCTGAGAGTCCACACAGGAGAGAAGCCAT
>NW_024836112.1:0-1238 GCF_019175285.1 Sceloporus undulatus
AGCACTGGGCAGTCTCCCTTTTTGATTAACTATGGGTTTGAACCTAAATTGCTACCTGCGTTGCCTGCTGAGAAATCGGACCCTGTTGCTGTAACTCAATGGTCTGAGAAAGTCAAGGGGGCCTGGCCAGTGATTACTAAGGCATTGCAGGACGCCAAGCGTCAATACAAAAAGTATGCGGACAGGAAAAGGTCAGACAGTTGGGACATTAAGCCTGAGGACATGGTCTACCTGTCCACAAAAAATTTGAAGTCCAGGTTTCCTTCGAAGAAGTTGGGTCCTAAGTTCATTGGACCTTTTCCTGTTAAAAGACTGGTGAATGATGTCACGGCCGAACTCATTCTTCCCAAATCTTACCGTCATCTTCACCCCGTTTTTCATTTCAGGTTGCTGAAACCAGATCGGAGCACAGGTCGATGGAAGACTACTGACTCTCAGCCTCTGCCCATGATGATTGATGGGCAACAACACTTTGAAGTTGCTAAAATTCTGGACTCTAGGCTGCATAAGGGCAAACTCCAGTATCTCATTCGCTGGAAGCATTTTCCTGTTGATCATGATGAATGGGTTTCTGTTGCTCATGTTAATGCGCCTGATTTGGTGGCTCGTTTTCATGCACAGTACCCTGACAAGCCTTCTCTTTCCTCTGTCACTTAGTTTTGTTTTCGGCCATCTATAGGGGCGGGTTTTTTTCCTTTTTCGGGGGGCTGACTGTTAGAATCCTGTTAGTATTCTACCAGATAGTGTTTTGTAGTGTAGTATAGTAGTTGGGGGATGATGGGGCTTTAGCTGCAGTAGAAGAGTAGATAGTGATAGTTAGTGCATAGCAGGGCCAGGTGTCTTATCTGGTGGCCTTGAGGGCCTGGCTCTCAGAGCGCTCAGAGCTGGGAATGTGCTTTCACTTCTGTGGGAACCAGGAGGGGCTTCGCTTGGCGGGTTTCTGCTTGGGAGGGGATTTGGCTTTTGGGTTTTCTGTTACTTTGTCTTTGGGAGGGTGTGGTTAGTCTCAGCTAAGAAGCTGAGTGAGGCACATGTCTAATTCTGGATCTATCAATAAAGTGCTGTTGATTATATCAATCAAGCTGACTGGTTGATTGTCTGGGATTTTGGGTGCTAACTCTGACACCTGAACAGACAGGCCAAAATAAAGCTGCTTTGGGCCACTTTAGAAGTGTGCTGTTTAAATGATGAATGCATCCTAAGAGGCCGGAGGCTGCACCAAAGCCATGCTCCTGTCC
>NW_024836113.1:0-1238 GCF_019175285.1 Sceloporus undulatus
CATCTGTAATTGTCTTTCTTTACAGAAAAACATTTGAGTCATGAGAGAGTCCACACAGGAAAGAGGTCACAAAAATGCCAGCATTGTGGGAAATGTTTTCCTTTCCAGTCAGTCCTTGTCATACATCAGAGAGTCCACACCGGGCAGAAGCCTTACAAATGCCAGCGTTGTGTGAAATGTTTTTCTCGGAAGTCAAACCTAGTGAAACATCAGAGAGTCCACACAGGAGGGAAGCCATACAAATGCCAGCGTTGTGGGAAATGTTTTTCTCAGAAGTCAATCCTAATGATACATCAGAGAGTTCACACAGGAGAGAAGCCATACAAATGCCAGCCTTGTGGGAAAGGTTTTTCTCAGAAGTCACACCTAACGGCACATCAGAGAGTCCACAGTGGAGAGAAGCCACAGAACTCCTAACATTATATTTGTCAATAACGAATACAAAAAATATATTTTCAATCCAGCAGTGCAAATAAAAGGCCCTTGTGATCTTATTTGTAAAATTTGTCTGTCAATATGTCTCTGTTTTCAAGTTAGATTTTGTTAAGTTTAGGTTTTAATTGCCAATAGTATAGATAAGTGCTTTGGGTTGTCAATTTGGCTGGGGATTGTGGGTTGTGGTATAGATTAGGTAGATGGGAGGTTGGGATTTGTTGCAGCTGGTTAGAATAGTTATGGGAATTATAGCTTTTGCAGTGTTTGGGATTTTGGCTTAAGAAAGTTGGGGGCAGGTATTAATAGAAAGGGCTAGTTTCTGGGAATGGCAAAGGGTTCTTGTTACCTGTGGGGCAGAGACTGTGGAAATTGGAGGTGGGGGCTAGGTTTGGAAGAGGGTCATGTTTTAGGTTTTAGGGGTTTTAATGTATTGTTTGGAATGGAGTGGTCAGTTCTGGCTTAATCACTGAATCTCTATGTGTTCTCAATAAAATTCTTTACTGTTTCAACACACTGGACTATTATGCACAGAATTTCTGAATTTGCCCAAAACTGACCCTTTCTTCTCTCCTCAGTTCTCAGCTCCATTCCCAGCCATAAGAACAGCACAGACACACAGACACAAACATACAGGATACACAGAGTGAGCTATATTTCCAAAGCAGAGCCTTCCTTTCCTGCCTTTCCCTCCTGAGTCCAGCACTGCACCTTGGCCCCCATTGCGGTCTCCTCAAAGGAAGAAAGGAGGGAAGGAAGGGGAGGCCACTGAACCCCAGCGCATACCTTCCTTTCCCACAAAGGCC
>NW_024836114.1:0-1238 GCF_019175285.1 Sceloporus undulatus
TCTACCGGATTGCTATATAATTTTTGAAAGTAACTCTTAAAGATTTCCTTTATATCTTTTTGTTGGGTATATTTTTTACCATCCTGTTGAATACATGAAATCACTTTCTTTTCTTTTTGTTTACGTAATTGAGATGCTAGCAGTTTCCCAGCTTTGTTCCCTTGCTCGAAAGTTTTTTGCTTTGCCATCACTAGTTTCCTTTTTATTTCTTTAACATCCAACATCTTTAGTTCTTGTCTCAAAATCTCTACACCAATTTTCAAATTTTTATCCCCCTTTTGCTTCCATTCTTTTTCTTTGGATTCTAATTCTTCCTGAAGTTTAGTTCTTATAATATTAGATTCTTTTCTTTTAATTACATTTTGCTTAATCAAGATCCCTCTAATCACAGCTTTACTGGCGTCCCAGATGATTCTCTTCTTCATTCCATCTACATCGTTTTCTGTGAAATATTGAATCAAGGCTTCTTTTGTCTGCTTCATTACATTGTCATCATTCAGAAGATCCTTTGGTAATCTCCATTGAAAATGTTTTCTTGGTTCAGAGAGTTCCATAAAAATTAAATTATGATCAGAGAAGGATGTCGTTTGGGTATCCATATCTTTTATTAATGGAAAAATTTCTTTGGATACCATAAACATATCCATTCTAGAAAAAGAATCATGAGCTTCAGAATAAAAAGTATAGCTTCTGCTTTGATCGTATTTAAATCTCCATACATCTGACAAGTCATAATCTTGATATAATTTGAAAAAGGATTTGGGGAGTTTTCCTTGATTTTTTTTTTATCTGTTTAGATCCTTCACACTTTCTATCTAACTCAGGGGAAAGAACAGCGTTAAAATCACCCAAAATTAACAAGTTGTTATAATGAAATCTTGACAGTACATTTTGAAGTTCATTAAAAAAAAAATTCTCTGTTATCATTTGGTGCGTATATTCCTATAGCCAAAAACTTTAAGTTGGTAATCACTACCTCGACCGCTATGTATGATCCATTTTTATCTTTAAAGATCTCTTTTGATGGCCACCTCTGGTTTACATATATCGCCACGCCCCTTTTTTTCTTGTCAAGTGAAACCCCAGTTTCGGGTTTCTTAACAGTCGTTCTTCTTTTACTTTTATCTTAGTTTCTTGAATGCAGATTACATCGCCCTTCAACTTTTCCAAATAATGAAATACTAAATTTCTCTTATATTTAGAATTTATACCTTTCACATTTAATGATATAATCTTGG
>NW_024836115.1:0-1238 GCF_019175285.1 Sceloporus undulatus
GGATTCAGTAAAATAGGGCCATGGCAATTAAATTGATATCAAAGTGGTATAACTGTGTAGTGTAGATATATTCATAGTTCAACCCTGGAGAGAAGATGGCATTCATTACCAACCTCCCTGAAGGATCAGATGAGCTTCCATGGGCTCAAGTGAAGAGTCGCCATAGAGGTCATTACTGGAGATTGGCTGCTTCTCTCTGTCAGATGCTAAAGTGGACAACCTCCAGATGCTGGGCTGCAACTCCTGTTATCTCTAGCCAGCATAATTATGGTGAGGCGTGAAGAGAGCTGTAGGCTAAAAGCATCTGGAGGGTCACAATTTGCCAACATGTGGCCTAGTTTAACTTTGGGTTTAGTTGTCAACCAATTACAAATCCACCTAACAGTTTCATTGTCTAGCTCACATTTCACTAGCTTTTTTGCAAAGATATCATGGGGGACTTGTGCTACAGCCACGGCGTTAATAATAATAAATAATAAAGCTTTCATTTATATACCGCTTTTCCTCCAGATCAAAACGGTGTACATACGGTAAAACTCTATGATACATGTCAAATACAATAAGTAAAAACAGTTTTAAAATAGTTATAAACATTCAGTTTTTAAAACAGTATAACTAGGATAATTGGGATATCAATTATGGGTAGTCATCCAATCTGGTCGGGGAATACTTTCTACAAAGAATCGGGAGGGTATGCTAACTGGAAGAGATAAGTTTTTAATGCCTTCTTGAAGGCCTCCAATGTACAAATAGATCGAATCTCCTCCAGGAGTGCATTCCAGTGAGTTGGAGCTATCATTGTGTAAGCTCTTTGGTGAGTCGTTGCCAATCTCACCTTGGGGTGTTCTAGCAACAATTTCCCCGTTGTTCTGAGAGTGCGGGGCGGATTATGTAGGGAGAGGCATTCCCTCAAGTAACTCGGGCCCAAGCCATGTAGGGCTTTAAAGGTAATAACCAACACTTTGTATTGGGACCGGAAGCGAATTGGCGTTGCATTCATATCTTGTAACTATGAAAAATAGATATAAGATTAGCCTGGTATGGCTTGTTGCTGACATCATTCCTTTCTAAGTGCTTATGGCCAGTTAATGGTCTCATCTAGAATCTTTCCTGGTACTAATGTCAGGCTGACTGGACAGTAATTATTTGTGTCCTCTTTCCCCCACTTTTTGATGGGGGGACAACATTTGCCCTTCTCCAATCTGCTGGGATTTTTTCTGTTCTCCAGCAATTCTCAG
>NW_024836116.1:0-1238 GCF_019175285.1 Sceloporus undulatus
GGCCCGGTACAGATTGGCGCCATAGCACGTCTTCCATACGTCAAAATCGCAGCGCCCTGTACAGATGGGCACCGCCATTATGACCCAATGGATGCCTAGCATCTGCACATCGCAGCACCATAATGACATCACAAGTACGCCATTGGCGCACTGCGGCGTCATTATAGCACCAGAAAAAGAACCTGCTTTTTGCGGGTTGGATTCTTTTTGCTCCGTGAAGAAGCCACACGGTTTGTCCACTGCAGCTTCCTTGTGGAGCAAACTAGGGCACTGCCAGACCGCCCTTTTTAGGTGGTCTGTACCGGGCCTGAGTTTTCTTTAAGAGTTTTTTCTTTCCTGTTGAAATTGCCCAGGTTTTTATGGATTTCAGTGGCTTCCCTATGCATTCTGACCTGATAGTTGTTGGCATGGTCCAGAATTTCAATGTTTTTACTGCAGACTGCATCAGTCAGAAAAATTACCAGTAGTAGAACATGTTATAAACCATCCTGGGCATAAAATGCTATTTGATAATTCTGGACCATGCCAATAATTATTGTGTCAGAATGCACAGGAAAGCCATTGAAATCCATAAACATAGATTGAAATCCATAGACTTTGGGGTTTATCTTTGTATGGTTCTTCATTCAATGTGTCACTTGATCTTCTAGCATTTTCCTCTATTTGTTATAGAGCAGGGATTCCCAAACTGAGACCCTTTTGGTGGTTTGGACTTCAGTGCCCAGAAGCTTGGCCAACAGCCAGGAATTCTGGGAGCTGAAGTCCAAAATGTCTTGGATTTCCAGAGTTTGGAAATCACTGTCATAGCACACCTGGCCCTTGCTTGGTTTGAACATCCTTGGAGTTCCCAGATCTTTTGTTTTCTATTTCTGTGCAGTGGTGGCGCAGTGGTTAAATGCCTGTACTGCAGCCACTCACTCAAAACCATAAGGTTGCGAGTTCAAGACCAACAAAAGGGCTCAAGCTTGACTCAGCTTGCATCCTTCTGAGGTCGCTAAAATGAGTACCCAGATTGTTGGGGGCAAATTAGCTTACAGTTGTAAACCGCTTAGACACTGCTTAGGCGGTATGAAGCGGTATATAAATGAAGTTTGTTTGTTTTTGTTTGCATTGATTATTGTAGTAGTCCTCTGTAGCCTTCTGCTCTAGTCATTGAATAGTTCAGGGGTAGGCAACCTTTTGGAGCCGGGGGCCTGGTTGGTGTCCCCCCGACAAGTCGGGGGGCCGAAGCCGGGGGG
>NW_024836117.1:0-1238 GCF_019175285.1 Sceloporus undulatus
GGCTCACCGTTGGCTATGCTGGACAGGGCTGTTGGGAGCTGCAGTCTCACAACAACTCAAGGGCCTCACAGTTCGCACTTTTACTCTAAAATAACATGAGAGCTGTAGTCCAAAACAGCAGTTCTGAATGTCTCTCTCTCTGGCTTTGCTTCGTGTATGAAGATTCAGGAAGGACTCATCCTGTGCTTTGTACAAACGTGTTGGTGACTAAAAAGGCCAATCCGGGACAAACAGGTCCAGTTGCAGAAAGCACAGCGGAAAGTCTCCTTGGGTGATGTTTCCGGGTTGCAGTTCTTTCTGCGTTGTCGTTTCTCTTCAAGATTAATTCGGCGTGAGTTTTCGAAAAAGGCTGCAGCATCGTGGATAGTGCGTCTCCATGCCTCCTGATGTGAGGCCAGGGCAGACCATTGCTGATGATCAGTTTGGCCAAGCCTGAGATGTTGTTTCAGGGAGTCTTTGTATCTCTTCTTTGGGGCGCCCCTCTTACGCTGACCTGTAGCGAGTTCACCATAGAATACTATTTTTGAGAGGTGATGGTCCTTCATCCTAGAAACATGTCCTGCCCAGCGCAGCTGCGTCTTCAGTAGCATGGTCTCAATGCTGGTGGTCCCTCCTTGCTCAAGGACAGCAACATTTGTCACATAGTCAGTCCAGTATATATTTAGAATTGTGCGTAAACAGCGCTGATGAAAACGTTCAAGGAGTCGTAGGTGTTGGCGATAGGTGACCCATGTTTCAGACCCATAGAGGAGAACAGACAGTACAATGGCTCTATACACACTGATTTTTGTGCTTCGCCTCAAGTGTTTGTTACTCCAGACCCTTTTGTGAAGCCTTCTGAATGCACTATATGCCTTTGCCAGTTTGTGATCGATCTCTTTATCAATCTTGGCGTCTGTGGAGATGATGCTTCCCAGGTAGGTGAACTCCTGGACGGACCTAAGCACAGATGTGCCTACAGTGATGTGGGGAAATGTTCGCCTTCCCCCCAGGTGTCCTCAATGTGGCTTTCTCCGGCCGCTGCGGGAACGCTGAGATGGATGCAGAGTCCAACTACCAGTCCGTGGGCGGCTCCCCCGGGACGGTGCGCAGATGCGCACCTACGACAACCCGGGGAAGGCCGCCGGCAGCAGTCGCGGCTCCAGCAGCGGTGTGCCCGGTAGAGAGCGGAGGGGGCGTGGCGAAGAAGGCCCAGGCAGCCTGGCTTTTTATGCGCACCTCTTCTCATTTTTTGTACA
>NW_024836118.1:0-1238 GCF_019175285.1 Sceloporus undulatus
ACTGATACCTATTTTAGTGCTCTTGCTGCTAAAGAAGATTGGTGGTTCAGGTCAGAAGCTTCTACTTGTAATAAAAAACAGGAGCAAACCAATCTGCAGCGTGATTGCTGATAGATTTGATGTGTTCCTGAAAGGGGAAATGAACACTGATAAACAACAGATTATTAACATATTTTAATTGCCCCACAACTGATTGCAGAGATTACTTTCTGTAAAAAGTAATTGCTGTAAAAGACAATTACAAAATGGGATGCTGATTGTGCATGTTGCTCAAGATGTACATTTCAAAATAGCATGGGTGCACATTTAACATTACAAGCAATTTTGGTTAAAATCTGAAAGAATCAGCACATGCAAATTACAGTATAAAAGGAAAGGGGTGTTATATACTGTCAAGCTCTTCTTTTTTGCATTTAAATTAGAGTGTAGGAGTTCTGTAATGAACACAGCCTTTACCATATCATGAAAACTGCTTGATTTGTAATGAACATCATATACCCTTGTGGGGCATCAATCAAATGTGAATGTGCATTATGTAGAGCAGGGTCCAATGGTGGGCATCCGATGGCAGAATTGCATAATCCAGTGGAGTTGGGAAGGGGGTGACCCAGTTTCTACTACAACAGTTGTGTAGCTCTGGAAAGGTGGCTTGGAAAGCCAGAAGACCCATTAAAGCCAGTTTCTGAATGGAATAGAGGGCAATGGTGGGTGGAACATTTCAAAAATTCTTCCAGGCCAATATAATTTATAGTGGAAAGATAGTTGCTGCAAGCTAAAATCTGCAGGGTGGTGGTAATACTGGGGTGGTAATAGATACAGTGGGCCTTCGGTATCCATGGGTGATCTGTTCTAGATCCCCCGCGGATACCAAAATCAGCAGATGCTGAAGTCCCATAGTACTCAATGGTGGTGTGACTGCATTGAAGACAGTGGTACTTTGCCACCCCCTGTCCCCCTGATGCCAGCCTTGCCGTTCTCACCACAATGGGCGGAAGGGGGCTACCTTTTCTTCCTCCTCTTCCCTGTCTCCTCTCTCTCTTCTCTTCTTTCCCCCTGCCATTCCCACTGCTGTGACTCTTTTCCCTTTTCCTCCACCATTTCCTTCCTCCTCCACCACTACCCCACCTGCTCCTCCTTTTTCTTCCTTCTCTTACCCTCTCCCATCGCTGCTGCTGGTTATCTTCCTTCTCCTTGCCCTTCCTCCTGTTCCTCCCTCCTCCTCCTTTCTCCTCCTCCTC
>NW_024836119.1:0-1237 GCF_019175285.1 Sceloporus undulatus
CAATACGTCTTTGTACGGTGTTGTTACTCAAAGGAATTCTTTGGAGTACGTCAAATGGAGGTTTGTGCAGAACAGTTTTTAAAACCTCTTCAACAGCGTGTAAAATTAACCGTTCTCTGAAGATTTCGCTATAAGCAATGAGAGATTGTAAGATGCCCGCAAGAGGTTGAAGCGAACATATTGTGAACGGTGGGTCTCTTTCCATATTTTTCCTTCACTGTTTGAAGACATTTTAAATCTTTACCTGTTTTATCAGGATGACACCTTCTTAGATGACCTTCGAGCTTCGATGGTTTCATAGAGTCATTGCTCAAAACCTTGTTGGTGAAAGGCATATGGAAATCGTTTGTCTGCCTTTGAAGGAAGGGAACCCCATTTCAAAGAATCAATACTGTACTGTCGACATTTCTTCTTGTATTCAGTCATGTTTCCTTTCAGTTACTGACTTGTAAAGAAAAAATTCTTTGTTTTAGTCATCATAAGGTGATTTCAACATTGATAGATAAAGCCAAGCCAACATTTTTGTTCTTCACTATCAAAACCAGATAAATTTTCATGGACCCCCCACTTACAACCTGTGTGAACCCCCTTTTTTTCGACGTCAATGTAGACCCCCATCGAGTCTCCCGTGGAGCCCTTTGGGAATCACTGGTTTAAATGTTTATGTTGCTATTTTCTCAATTTCGCATATTTAGTTTAGGGCTTTTTTAGTATTTGAGAAGAGAATGTAATTTGGATTAGAAGAGAAAAAGGAAGATGCATGGAAGATACAAGTAGATGTAAGCATCTAAGGAAGTAGAGGATTAAGATGGAGGGAGGGTCCAAGTAAGTAGGAGGAAGGATTGAGTAAGAAGATAAGATGAAGGGGAGAGGAAGAGAGGATGAGGAGGGAAAAGGAGAAGATAACAGACTTAAAGGAGGAGGAAGGAGTGAAGAGAAAATAAAAGTTGGGAGGAAGAAGGAGGAAGAAGCAAGGAGGAACAGGAAGAAAGAGGAGGAAGAAGAGAAAAGAAGAGGAAAAAGAGGAGGAAGAAGAAGAGAGGCAGAGATGGGGAAAGAAGAGAAGGGTTTTATGTCTGGGAATGTATTTTATGAATATTGGATGGTTTGATGTTATTTGGGAAAGGATTTATGTTTTGTATTTGGATGACTAAATAAACTTTGAAAAAGGAGGGAAAGAAAAGAAGTGATAGTCCTGGAATTACCTTCTTGGTTTAAAGGAGAGGCAGCTGGGCAG
>NW_024836120.1:0-1237 GCF_019175285.1 Sceloporus undulatus
ATAATAATATGTAGAGAGATCTTGCAGCACATTTGCAACTTTGATTTTTGTGGCTTTGATTATCTGTGGATTTTATTAATAGGTTCTTTCTAGGACTATCTAGGTCTTGCAAACGCAGCTCTAACCAAAAGCCGCACTGGAGGACCTAGAGATTCCTAGAGAGGACACACATCTAGGCCTTTGTAGCTCCTCTGGCGCAACTCTATGGTCAATGTCCGGAAGATGTTGACCACAGAGTTGCACTGGAGGACCTAGAGATTGCGGTTTTCCCACATTCATGGGGGTCCTGTGCCCCTAACCCCAGCAAATGTGGAACGACGAGTGTAAATTCTTCCAGAACGTGACCCATAGCCTGAAAAACCCACAGAAAACTATAGGAAGGTCCTTTGCTTATCCTGGTCCCAAGCAGCCTAGCCTTGGGTCAACCCAGGGAAGCCCCCCATCTCCCCCCGATTACCTTACCTTAGATTACCTTATTGCATTGCCTTATAATAACTTCCCCGCCGCTTCCTTTCTGAGCCCCTTTCTGTCCCTTCCTGAAAACCCAGCCTCTTCGTCTTCTTGGCGTTGATTGTAAAACCAAGACAACTAAACCAATTTTCCAAGGTAGTGAAGGGTATCGCCATTAATTCAAATGTGACCGCCAGTTGTGAGATGTGTTTGGTTCCTGTTGACAAGAATTAATGCGCTCGGAGCATGTTAGATGCAAATTGCTCCCGGCTTTATTGAACTTTGATTGATCAGATAAAGGTCTCTCTTTGAAAAATTAAACTGGAAGACAGTAAATTGCGGCCGAGGTTCAAACTCAATATTAAATCTGGGCTGCGTTAACAAGGGCATGGCTGGATGCGGTGGACGCCTCTTGCAAGACCAAGGGAAGCTGCTGCTCAAGAAAGAAGTTTATTACTATTACTATTATTATTCACCTTCAGGCTTTAACTTCCTGAACAAGAACCTTCTATTGCAACAGCTGCTGAAACCGGCATTGGATATAAACAACCAACACATGGGAAAGGTTGCCTTTTTATTAAAGGTACGACAGCAACCCAGATGGTCTCAACTGTTTTCCAAGTTTGTGGTGGAGGTTGTGGGTCCATCATGAGTTAGAATAAGTGAGTAGTATCAGTATAGTAGACTAGAGGACCATTGGAAGTCTTTCAACTCCACTTTATGTTGCTCCCTTGAAAAAGAGAAATGTAATTTATGACCAATAACCTGCAAATAACAAAAACACCAT
>NW_024836121.1:0-1237 GCF_019175285.1 Sceloporus undulatus
CAACTCCCTGCCATGCAGGAAATCACAATCAAAGCATCCCCAACAGATGGCCATCCAGCCTCTGTTTAAAGACCTCCAAGGAAGGAGACTCCACTACACTCCGAGGAAGGAGTGTGTTCCACTGTCGAACAGTCCTTACTGTCAGGAAGTTCCTCCTAATGTTGAGCTGGAATCTCTTTTCCTGTAGCTTACATCCATTGCTCTAGGTCCTATTCTCTGGAGCAGCAGAAAACAAATTAGCTCCCTCTTCAGTATGACATCCCTTCAAATATTTAAACAGGGCTATCATATCACCTCTTAACCTTCTCTTCTCCAGGCTAAACATCCCCAGATCCCTAAGACGTTCCTCATAGGCAAGGTTTCCAGACCCTTCACCATTTTAGTCGCCCTCCTTTGGATACGCTCCAGTTTCTCAATGTCCTTTTAGAATTGTGGCGCCCAGAACTGGACACAATATTCCAGGTGGGGCCTGACCAGAGCAGAATACAGTGGCACTATTACTTCCCTTGATCTAGACACTATACTTCTATTGATGCAGCCTAAAATTGCATTGGCCTTTTTAGCTGCCACATCACACTGTTGACTCATGTTCATCTTGTGGTCTACTTGTGTTAAAATGCTTTTGATGTTGTGCAGCATGTGAGGCAACACGTCAACATTTGGCACCAGATTTTCCACCTT
This sequence comes from Sceloporus undulatus, assembly GCF_019175285.1. Lineage (NCBI taxonomy): Eukaryota > Metazoa > Chordata > Lepidosauria > Squamata > Phrynosomatidae > Sceloporus > Sceloporus undulatus. The sequence goes on from NW_024836121.1 coordinate 682, forward strand.
CGTGACTGTAGTCAGCAGCTTATGAGCTGGAGAAACACATCTCCCTTTCTTAATGAGCAAAGAGACACTGTAAACATCTCTCAGATGAGACTTTTATTCTTAGAAGTTCCACTGTGTACAACAATATATACATCAACACCATCCACCATCCACACTAGTTACAACCCCCTCTGAGGGAAAATGCTCATCACTACTCTAGCAAAGGCTCCATGAGGCCTACTAGGTCTTGCCTCTCCCTTTGGTGTCACAAAGAATCCAGACACCCTCCTGAGTGACTTTTCAGACTGGCAGCATTCTACAGCACTTTACAGCACTTGTTGACTATCCTTTTGATCTCTCTTCCTGTTTAAATGTCTAATCATTATGGCTCACAGTAACCCTTTAATGCCTGGTTACTATTAAAACCCACATTGTTCATTTTCCTTGTGACTCTATGGAGTTTATCGCATGGGGGGAAAACGTTCCCCGATGCGTGCTAACGAGCACGAGTGCGGGCGCGCACGGAGCGTGATGAGAACCCGATGGGGCCCACGCGACTTTACTGCACAGGGAACGC
>NW_024836122.1:0-648 GCF_019175285.1 Sceloporus undulatus
ATAATAATAATAATAATAATAATAATATTTTTATTTCCCTCTCTTCAACCAAAAGGCTATCAGAGTGTCTTATAAGTTGTTAATTAGACATTTAGACATTTAGACATTATGGCTCTCTTAGCCCAGCAGACCCTTAACTGCCTTAAATCCCGCTGCCATCATCCAGTGAATTATAAAAGGGTTTCCCTTAACCTACACTGGGACCAATTAAGGAACCTTATTTTTACTTCTTTACTGACCTTCCCAGGCATCAACTTAGCCAAAACACGTGTAAAAGGACCGTCGAGTAGTAGATACTCCAAGGAGATATTTACTATTAATAAGAAAATATAACTGAAATATAAGTCATACAAGATACTAAGAATCTTGCAGGTACAATATTTGTAAGTATATAATATTCAATTCATACAAGCTATTAAAATAATAAATAGACCTAAGCATCCAATTCTGAGACTAACTTCCAGGATCCGCTCTTTAACTCTCTCTCTCGATCTCCAACCGACACAATTCCCCCAACTGTCTCTTGGTCTCTCAGGCCTTATATCTCCTTCCCACGGAAGCTTCCAGAAGAACCTTCATCTTGCTCTCTGATTGGTCAAGAGAGCCTTCTCTAGAAGTGATGTCATTCTGTGTGGGATGTGGGAGGGA
>NW_024836122.1:748-1237 GCF_019175285.1 Sceloporus undulatus
ATAATAATAATAATAATAATAATAATATTTTTATTTCCCTCTCTTCAACCAAAAGGCTATCAGAGTGTCTTATAAGTTGTTAATTAGACATTTAGACATTTAGACATTATGGCTCTCTTAGCCCAGCAGACCCTTAACTGCCTTAAATCCCGCTGCCATCATCCAGTGAATTATAAAAGGGTTTCCCTTAACCTACACTGGGACCAATTAAGGAACCTTATTTTTACTTCTTTACTGACCTTCCCAGGCATCAACTTAGCCAAAACACGTGTAAAAGGACCGTCGAGTAGTAGATACTCCAAGGAGATATTTACTATTAATAAGAAAATATAACTGAAATATAAGTCATACAAGATACTAAGAATCTTGCAGGTACAATATTTGTAAGTATATAATATTCAATTCATACAAGCTATTAAAATAATAAATAGACCTAAGCATCCAATTCTGAGACTAACTTCCAGGATCCGCTCTTTAACTCTCTCTCTC
>NW_024836123.1:0-1237 GCF_019175285.1 Sceloporus undulatus
AAACATCTTGTTCACACAATTAGTTTATCAGTGAAATGAAATAATACACTTTTCACTACATTTGCTCCTTTACTGGTATACTGCACATGAAGATAGTTGGTATGGAGGAAGAACGCAAGACAAATCTTTTCTTTTAAACATCCTCAAATTCACTTTACCCTTCTCAATATACTTTATATCTTCTCAAGTGACATATACGTACGCGAGAAAGGGAATTTGATAAAGTGGCATGGAACAATCCAAAATAAGCCAAGGACTCTTGGCCATGATTAATTTAGCAATAATCTTATTTTCAAGGAATCAGCACAGGGAAATAAAATGATTGCCATCTATCTCCCTTTGCAACTTAATCCTTCCATGCTGTGCATCTAAATGTAGCAAAAACTCCAAAGAATGGCTGACTATATTTCCTGACAGAAGCATGTTCAGTTTTACTATGGACCCTTATACTTCTCTACATACCTGCACCAGCCAAAATCAATCTACTATGAGACCTGCAGTATAGTCAATGACTAGACAATTTATGGATTCAAGGGCTGTCCCAATGTACTTTGCAAAAAATGTTGCCCCCATTATTCAAGGCAGGGTCCATAGTATTCAAACATGCCCCACCCTCAAAACTGCAGGAGGACATATGTTGACCATTAAACAAAATCCAGATTCCAAAATACACATTAATTATGTCTTTTAAAAGCTGACCAAAAGACATTAAACATTATGCTAGCTTTTCACTGGCTTCATCATCAGATGAAAATGGTACAGAGTTCATTCAGGGAGGGCAATGACACAGCACAAGTGTCCACATTGTTCATTTCAATGTTGCAAAGAGAATGTGGAGTAAAGACAAAAGGTTTAGACCCCACTTCCCCACCCTCCAAAAAAGAGAGGCAGAAAATTGACAGGAATAAAAACACAGTAAAGGAAGGCCATAAAATTACAGTTCTCCATTGCTGCTATAAAGGCTTTATGGCAGCAATGGAGAACTGAAATGGCGTGGCTTCCTTTTACTGTCTTCATTCCTGTCATATCTCCCCCTCTCTTTTTGAGGAAAGAGAGGTCTATCTAAACTCTCTCTATACAACATCAAAACAAACAACACACACACTTGCAATTTATGACTATGGACTTCATCATGCCCAGCTGTTAAACTGCAATTTGAGCTGGAATAAAGTGGCTTTGACAATACTGATCACACCAAAATGTCTCCAACTTTAGCTGCTGTTCCCAATGTGTGATT
>NW_024836124.1:0-1237 GCF_019175285.1 Sceloporus undulatus
GAGAGAGGATCCTTTCTAATTTTAACCTACCTAAACCTTAAGCCCTCCACTAACAATCCTTTCCAGCTCTCTCTCCTTCCAGTCCCTATGTCTTACTTCCCTTGTATTTCTTTTCTCCTATTCTTCCTCTACTAACTCATTCCAATAATCTACCTACACTTACTTTCTTCACTTACTTCTTCCCTTTTATAATTCATACTTCCTCTTCTTCTATCCTCCTGTTCTTACTCTAATCTTCCTGTTATCTCCATTTTCAGTCTTGCATACATACACCCACACCTGACTTCCTTTCACCAGTATTTGTTCAATTAATGATTAACATTGCCTTTCTTAAAAGATAAGTAGATTATACTATAGATCCACTAACCCTTATCTACAACTTTACTAACACCAAAAACAGTTAAGGCATCAAACCTCCTTATACCACTATCGCTAATTGAACATTAAAGCTTACATAAACATTATATATAACATATTGCTATTTTACCCCATTTAGACTCTAAAAATTTAATAACTCCCATTCACTCATCCTTTGTCCGATCTTTAATTTCATCTTTTAACATTTGGGTCAATCTGTCCATCTCAATTCCTTCATAGAGTTTATAAATCCAATCCTCGATTGTTGGATTTGTCTGACATTTCCATTTCTGCGCAAAGCAGATCCTCGCCAAAACAACCATGTAATACAATATCTTTTCTTCTTTCCCTTTTATGTCATCTTGAAATATACCCAATAAAAAACATTCCGGACTTAATTTAATCATTCTCCCCACTATTAAGTTTATTTGGTCATTTATACCTCTCCAATATTCTTTCGCAAACCTACATGTTCACCAACAGTGATAGAAAGACCCCACCTCTGTTTTGCATTTCCAACACTTATTGTTTGTATTCTTAGACATTTTGGCAATCTTGACTGGTGTTAAGTACCAGTGGAAAAACATTTTATAAAAATTTTCCCTTAGGTTCTGGGAGACTGTAAGCTTAAAGTTATTTCTCCATGTTTTGCTCCATTGATCCAAACCTATAGAGTGGCCAATATTATTTGCCCAAACAATCATTTGCTTTTTCACCACTTCTTCTTCCATGTCCCACTCTAATAGTAGTTTGTAAATTTTTCCAATTATTTTTACTCTATTGTCCAATAAGATACGTTCTAATTCAGATTTTTCTTGTGTAGATGCAAATCCGTAAGATTTTATGTCCTCTCGGAATCTCTCTTGAAGTTGTTTATAGG
>NW_024836125.1:0-1237 GCF_019175285.1 Sceloporus undulatus
CTGCCATTCATAGAATCATAGAGTTGGAAGAGACCCCAAGGGCCATCTAGTCCAACCCCCTGCCATGCAGGAAATCCCAATCAAAGCATCCCCGACAGATGGCCATCCAGCCTCTGCTTAAAGACCTCCAAGGAAGGAGACTCCACTACACTCCAAGGGAATTTGTTCCACTGTCGAACAGCCCTTACTGTCAGGAAGTTCCTCCTAATGCTGAGGTGGAATCTCTTTTCCTGATGCCAAGAAGCAAACCGATGCGCAAACTCACCCTCCAGCAAACAGAGTTGGAAGGACTTTCCCAGGCACCGTCTTCTAGAGTTAGGACAAGGGAAGGGAGCAGGAATAAGGATATGGCGGTATTTCTGCTTTTCTCGGGGAAATGGCCTCGCATCTGCCCAGACAGAGACACCTGGACCCTTCGGACAGCCGTCGCCAAAGAAGAGACACCGATGGAGAGGATGCCTTGGATAGAGTTGGTTTCTGTTGGTTACTGTTGCTTCACACTTCATCGTTTTGGAAAGCAACGTCCCGGGAATAAACGGAACTTGTGCTGATCTTGGAAGCTAAGCAGGATCAGCCCTGGCTAGTCCTTGGATGGGAGGCCGCCAAGGAACATCAGGTGCTGTAGGCTATATTTCAGCGTTGGACTATGACTCTGGAGACCAGGGTTCCAATCCTGGCTCGGCCATGTAAACCTACTGGTGACCCTAGGCAAGTCTCTCTCTCTCTCTCTCTCTCTCAGCCTCAGAGGATGGCAAAGGCAAACCTTCTCTCAAAAAAATTGCCAAGGAAACCCCATGATAGGTTCGCCTTGGGGTCCCCATAAGTCTGCAATGACTTGAAGGCACACAACGACAACAACAACAACAACACCTCTGAGGATCCTTTGCCTAGGAAAACCCTATGAAAAATGTATGGGGTCTTCTCAAGTGGACAAGCGACTTGAAGGCACAGATACACAGACACACACACAGACAGAAAGAGAATGAGCGAGAGAAAGGCTTTTAGGCCTGGCATGTTAAACTGTCAGGGAAATCAATTTGATCATCTAACTCCTGGTGTGTGTGTGTGGGGGGGGGGTTCGGTTCAGGTTGGGTACCTGGGACTGAATCTTTTCTTTTTACTGGAGACCTCCATAACACACATCTGAAAGCCAGTCGCCATTGCAATAAGCTACATTGCAATGGAGGCATTACTTCCCTGCTTTCCTGGTCCACACCTGCTCCTTCTAGCTAAAAAA
>NW_024836126.1:0-1237 GCF_019175285.1 Sceloporus undulatus
CCTGGCTCTCCCTTGAACTCACTTTACACTAAAAAGTAAATTATGGCGGGATACAGACCACCCAAAAAGGGCGGTCTCCTGCTGCCCTGGTTTGCTCCGCGAGGGAGCCGCAGCAGACAAACCGTGCGGCTCTGCCGCGGAACAAAAATAACGCGCAAAAAGCGGGTTCTTCTTGTGGCACCTTTGTGATGCTGCAAGGCGCCAATGGTGCACTTGCAGCGTCACAAAGGTGTCAGGATGTGCGGACGTTATGCGTCCGTCGCGTGAAAATGGCGGTGCCTGTGTGTACAGGGCACTGGCATTTTGATGCCCCCGTCATGTGCTACATCCTCGGCCAACCCCTAGCATTTAAATCAGGCCTATGTCCTAACAAATGCTACTGGCCTGCCATTTCCCTCACCCCTAGGTAGCAGAGTCAGTGGTGCAGAGTGATGGAAGATGCAGACCAACAACATCTGGAAGGCCATATGTATGTATGTTCCCCATACAATGTGGCCCAGAAAGATTCCTTTAAGGTCAAATGTTGGAAAAAACTAAGCAGGTTTAAACATCAAAGAGGAAGAGCAATATGATGCCGTTTATACTAGTTTTATTCCGTCTTTCTCTAAGGTGATGTAACAGCATGAACGTAAACAGCAATACAATACAAACAATACCATGAAGTAAGTGATCCATGCTGGAAAGGAAGTCTGAGGGCTGCAATGAGCTTACATGAACATCAGGTGCAATCCTGCAAAAGGAAAGCTGCCACACATCTCATCCTCATTTTTAATGGAAAAATGGCTCCCTTCAGTTAGATATATTTCAGTGTCCCACAGCATGAATGGGATCCTTGCTATGTCACAAGGTTGGAATGCATCATGACGAGTTGTACATGCATGTGGATGAACGCACATACACCTGTTCCATGACAAAACAGACCATGTTCCATTTGGAGTCCACCCCAATCCCCCACTGGGCATGAAGGTGCATTATGACCATATATCCCTAATCAGAATATGCAAAGGTAATGAAAACAAGTTATGTTAGCAGTACTGCCTGCACAGTTCTCCCCCACATGTTCTGTCAATATGTGCATGTGTGGCTCATAAGAAACCTCCCCATAGGATATGCACAAGTACTCCTCTGCCACAGAACTTGATTAGGGATACACATCCTACCTACACATATAGAGGGGAATAATATTGTTGCCTAAAGGCACCAGATTCTGTCTGATCTTGGAAGCGAAGCAGGGTCA
>NW_024836127.1:0-1237 GCF_019175285.1 Sceloporus undulatus
CCTGGTCGCCCGCTCTTCCTCAGTTCCGAATGAGCCGCTAATCAGCGCGGCAACAAGCGTTGTCAATGAGCAGACACTGAGGGGATGGATGGGCGGGTTTGTGTGAATTCGTAGATGACCACTCGAAGAAACACAGTTACAGGTGAGCAACCTGTACTTCTTCTTCGTGGTCTCTGCGAATCACACAAATGGGTTTAGACTAGCGAGCTATAGTCTGTGGAGGAGGGAGTGTCAATATCCAATAATCACATATCAATAAAGTATGTAAACCAAACAGCTGTGTTATTTATTAACATCACACAGATCTATTGCATGGCAGAAAGTAACACTGCCCTCCCAAAGGCTGCTTCATGCCTGGCCCTGGCATCCAGCCTGTAATGTTTAATGAATGTCAAAGGCTGGTGGGACCAGACAGCTGCCTTGCACACATCCTCAAGGGGTATCCCCGTCAAGAAGGCTGAGGATGCAGCTACCGCCCTAGTTGCATGGGCCCTAACCCGACCTGGTAGAGGCTTTCTAGCCAGTTCGTAGCAGAGGTGTATGGTACTGACCACCCACTTGGAGAACCTCTGCGGTGACATCAGCAGCCCCTTCTTGGCTTCGGAGTAGCACACAAAAAGTCTCTCCGAACGCCTGGAAGCAGATGCCCTGACTAGGTAGAACGCCAGGGCCCTGCGAACATCCAGGGCATGGAGCTGACGTTCAGAGTCTGTGGTCGGATTAGGAGCCAGAGTTGGCAAAACAATGTCCTGGTTGATGTGAAAGGCAGACACTACCTTTAGCAAAAAGGTGATGTCTGTACAGAGGACCACCTTATCCTTATGGAAACGGAGGAAAGGCTGGTCCATCCTCAGAGCACACAGTTCACCAGCTCGACGGGCTGAGGTGATAGCTACCAGGAAGGCCGTCTTCCAAGTGAGGAGTCTGAGGTCCGTGGTAGCTAAGGGCTCAAAGAGCTTGGACACCAAATGTGCCAGGACAGTATCTAGACTCCACTGTGGCGTAAGGTCTAGAATCGTTGGATGCAAATTGTTAAATCCCTTTAGGAACCTCCTTATGAGAGGATCACCAAACAGGGAAGGCTTGTCCTGAAATAGGTAGTGAGATGAGATAGCCAACAGGTAGCACTTGATAGAATTCACAGAAAGTCCTGCGTCCGCCAAGGACATGAGAAAGTCCAGGACCACAGGGATGGAGACACGGGATGGTGGAACGTCCTTTGATTGTAAAAAGGTTA
>NW_024836128.1:0-1237 GCF_019175285.1 Sceloporus undulatus
CGGTGTTTCTTCTCTTTAAAAGCAAGTGATTCCGTTTGTTTTTTACTGTCTTATTTTCATTTGCAAAGACCTTTTATCCTCAGCGTTTTTAATTTAAGGCTTAGGCTTCCATTCATTGCTCTTTTTTATTTCTTTATTTTTTGTTTCATGTCTCCGAGTTCATTTTCGTTTCTTTATTCCTTTAAAATGTCTGAATGGTTTTCATTTCTAGTAGATCCTGTTTTTAATTGCAATGTAAAAGGTGGCTGCTTGAAAGGGATTGATTTTTAATTGAAAGTGGAAAAGACAGGAAAATGTAAACAGGAGAAAACAAGCAAAGAAATGCTTGAAAAGTTTCATTTTGAAACAAAATTAAAATATTAAATATAACCATGGAATTTGAAATTGTAATATTATTTAATTCAATATGAAATATTAAAACATTCATTGTAATAAATGAATAAAGTTTACATTTCATGTTTTGTTACTTTCAATCCACAGTATTTTTTAATTAACATTTTTATTTCTATGTCAGCTTTCATTTTGTTTTAATTGTTTGCTTTTTTATTTTATTGTGTTTTTATTTGATGTGTTTCTTCATGTTATTTATTATTCATTTATTATGAACTAAATAGAGCAAAATACTAGTCCAACAGAGAAAAGAAGGTAGTACAGTAATGTAACCTGGGCAAATATTAAATCATTTAATCCTTAAAAGAAATATAAAAGATGGTTCACGCATCCTATAAATTACTCTATAATCCCAATGTGGACCATAGACTTATTTGATGTATTATTAATAATGTTAGTATTACTGTATATATGTATATGTTGGTTTCATCCCAAGAATTGGACTCCAAGCAAGTTACTAGGACCCGGAACAATGGATGCAAGCTCCAGGAAAAGAGATTCCACCTGAACATTAGGAGGACCTTCCTGAGAGTAAGGGCTGTTCGACAGTGGAATGCACTCCTTCCTCGGAGGGTGATAGAGTCTCCTTCCCTGGAGGTCTTTAAACAGAGGCTGGATGGCCATCTGTCAGGGATGCTTTGATTTGGATTTCCTGCATGGCAGAATGGGGTTGGACTGGATCAGGGCCCTAGTGGTCTCTTCCAACTGTATGATTCTATGATTCTACTTATACACTTATATATATATATATATATATATATATGTATATATATATATGAATATATATATATATATATTTGTATATATGTATATACACACACAGACACAGAAATGCACTCAGAAAATC
>NW_024836129.1:0-1237 GCF_019175285.1 Sceloporus undulatus
CCCCCCGGAGTCCATTATGAGAACCTTCCACAGCTCACTGTGATGCTTTAAATGTCCATTTTGTAGATAAAATCTCTGAGATAAGATCCAACTTGGACTCCGATGTTATTGCAGAAGCTATAGGTGAGGTGTCCAGTGACTCTGTGAATAAGATCATACTGGATCAAACTGAATCTGTGAGCACCCAGGATGTTGACAAGCTCCTTGGAAGTGTGAAGAAGACAACTTGCCCCCTCGACCCTTGCTCTTCATGGCTGGTCCTCCAAGGAGGAGATCCACTTAGGACTCACCTGAGATATATTATAGATGCATCTCTTACAGAGGGCTATTTTCCATCTTGCTTAAAAGAAGCGGTGGAAGGGCCACTTCTGAAGAAGCCTTCTCTATATCTCTTGGACATGAACAATTACAGACCGGTCTCCCATCTTCCATTTCTAAGCAAGGTGATGAGAGGGCAGTTGCTCTTCCAGTCTAAGCGGTCTTGGATGAAACAGATTATCTGGACCCATTTCAAACTGGGTTCAGGATGGGATACGGTGTCGAGACTGCAATGGTCGCCTTAGTAGATGATCTCTGCTTGAGTATTGACAGATGAAGTGTGACCCTGTTGATCCTTTTGGATCTCTCAGTGGCTTTCAATGCCATCGATCATGGCATCCTTCTGGAAAGCCTGAGGGAATTGGGGTTCGGGGGCACTGCATTGGGCAGATTCCAGATGTTGAAGCTTGTGGAAAGTTGCTTCTCTTAAAGGGAGCTTAAATTTGGCATCCCCCAGAGTGCCATCCTGTCCCCAGTGCTCTTTAACATCTACATGAAACCTCTGGGAGAGATCATCTGGGGTGCTATCAGTTGCTGGTGACACCCGGATATCTCTCTCCATGCTGCAGACCTCAGCGTCAGCAAAGGAAGGCATCTCCCCTCTGAATGAATGTCTTGAGAAAGTAATGGGCTGTATGAGGAAAAACAGATTAAAACTGAATCCAGATAAAACAGAATTACTTGTTGTTGGATATCCTAATCCAGGTATGGAGGTTTGTCAACCGGACCTGGACAGGGTCACACTTCCCCTAAACGACGGTATTTGCAGTTTGGGGGTGCTCCTGGAACCATCACTCCAGATGTCAACTCAGATAGATGCTATGGCCAAGAGTGCCTGATATCCCCATCTTCAAAAAGGGGAAGAAAGAGGATCCCAACAATTATCGTCCAGTTAGTCTGACATCAATACCAGGAAATA
>NW_024836130.1:0-740 GCF_019175285.1 Sceloporus undulatus
GCTATTAATAAAGTTCTGTTTATTCTTCATGAAGCTGACTGGTTGATTTTCCTGGATTCTGGTCCTGCATTCTGACAGGAAGGAAGGAAGGAAGGAAGGAAGGAAGGAAGGAAGGAAGGGGAGGCAACTGAACCCCTGGCACATACCTTCCTTTCCTGCAAAGGCCTTAGCGGAATCAGCAGCAGCAGCAGCAGCAGCAGCTAGGCCATGCTCATGCTGAGGAGGGTCCTCAAGGGGGATGTTGCGGTCGGCCAGGACCAAAAGCCTAGGCGACTCCAGCAGCAGTTCAGAGACCAGTTGTGTCAGCTTGGCTAGGGAGTCTGTTAAAGAACGGGGCGGAAGTAAACCAACAGAATCCCCAGACTTTCCTAGTCTTTGATCTTAGTAAATACATTCAGTGTGGTCCATCATACAGATAGGTATCCTGCTCAAGGCAAGATAGTCTTTATGGACCAAAGGCACTCCCCTTACCTGCTCACTGAGGGAGAACCCAGCTGGTAAGGCCTGATCCCAGGTGGCTGAGCTATCATCACCCAGCCAGGTCTCCGTGAAACAAGCCAGATCAAGCCTCTTGGTCCAGTAGGAGATCATGGCCTATGTGCGTTTTATTTTTGACTGACCTGGCATTACACAAGAGCAGGGAAAGGTTCTGTGGTTGGTTTGGTATGCTCTCCAGCCCTTTTGGGATAGCAGGGAGAATGGAAGGGGAGAGAGATATCTGTCAGGGTCCTAAGTGCAGC
>NW_024836130.1:840-1237 GCF_019175285.1 Sceloporus undulatus
CAGTGTCCTCCCATCCGGGATTCTGGCAGCTTTTCTAAAAGCAATTAAGCTCTCATGTGCCTTTTCTCAATCACTGCACCTGTGGCTTTCGACCACAGAACTCAGCCACACAACATAATGCAATATAAAAATACTAATAAGTCTCTATGTTCTCCCTCCTTTTACAGAGATCAGTCTTTTAAACTCAAGCCTCTGTTCAAAGGATGATTCCCACACATTCCAATCCTAGCAAACAATCACATTCTTTAGCCATGATCTCCCTACCTCTTTCTAGTATCTTCTATTAAAGCACATATTAAAACATATTATTTTAACCCACCATAAATCCCATCTATCTTTAATCTAAACTAAAACCTATAACCTTTATGGCATGAATTCCTAAATGAATAAATGCATG
>NW_024836131.1:0-1237 GCF_019175285.1 Sceloporus undulatus
CTAACGAAAGACTTCCGGGTTACGAAAATGGCGGCGGAACGAATTAATTTCGTAACCCGGGGGACGAGTGTATAGTCATAGGCCCAATGCGGAACAGAAGGGGGCAGGAAGGGAGCGGAAAGAATGGGGCTAATGGTTCTAAAGGAAATGGAGTCGCAAGAAATTCAGGATGGAATTCCGGGTTTGGAAAGTTATGATGATGTTCCAGAAGAAGACGACTTAACTATATTTGAATAAATGTAGATTGTTGTATCATACTTAATAAAAATAAGACACCCCCTGAAAATAAGCCATGGTGTGTCTTCTTGAGGAAAAATAAATATAAGACAGTGTCTTATTTTTGGGGAAACATGGTAGTAGCCACAGAAGGTGCTGAATGTGAAAACCTCCAGCTACCCTTGTGGACTCTGGCGTGGAGAAGTATCATCACACCCTAGACCACTGTTGGGGGTACAGTGAAAGAAAGTTACATTCCCACAGAGCAGGTGCTGGATCTCACTCATCTTTTCCACAATTTGATTTGTAATTTATTTTGATTTGTGTCTGGCATGCATATTCCACTAAATAGTTTATTTTCAGTTTTTATAATGGAAGTTCCTCTAGTGTAGTAGTTTCCTCTCTCCTCCTTTCTTTTTTCTTGTGAATCTCTTTTTGCCTGGAATGTAGAAGATTCAAGAAGGCCGATTCCCTCCATTCTCTGTTCTTTTGTGGTCCATAGTTGCTGCTAGTTTTGAAAATATGTATTTGAAAAACAGAAGGCAAAGGAACAATCCAGCAAAGGTAGTCGTGGCTATTTTGAATTTAATGACTTTCATTTCACTGCACTGTAACACAGTAATCCTTAACTCATGATGACTTTAATGGGACTAATTTCTAAGTAATAATACTTGGAACGGCACTGGAAGTCCTTTTGAGTACAGTGGAACCAGAATAGTCTTCTTCAATATATTACACTCCCAAAGTTTTAGGCCACAACTTCCATCATTGCTGAATGTTAGCCATGTTGCCATGAGCTGATCAGAGTTGTAATCCAGTACATTTGAATGGCATTGGGCTAGAGAAGGCATGGACAAGAACATTTTCGCTTGAAAGACTTAAAGCAGTTCTTGGTTAAATGAACAATAATGAACAAGCAAATTTTTTGTACATTAGTCTTAAGTCTTAATGCAATTCTTTTTCAATTACATTTGTAAGGTAAATACTAAAGTTACATTGGCCAGATTGTTCATGTGCACTA
>NW_024836132.1:0-1237 GCF_019175285.1 Sceloporus undulatus
GAGGAAGGAGTTTGTTCCGCTGTCGGACAGGAAGTTCTTCCTAATGTTGAGCTGGGATCTCTTTCCCTGGAGCTTGCATCCATTGCTCCATTGGGTCCTAGTCTCTGGAGCAGAAAACAAGCTTGCTCCCTCCTCAATATGGCATCCCTTCAAATACTTAAACAGGGCTCTCATCATATCACCTCTTGACCTTCTCCAAGCTAAAGATCCCCAGCATCTCCCTAAGTCTCTCCTCATAGGGCTCCATGGTTTCCAGGCCCTTCACCATTTTGGTCTTCCTCCTTTGGACTCATGGCTCCAGTTCCTCCACATCCTTTTGGAATTGTTTTGCCCATTTTAGAAGCTTCTTTGCAAGAATGTTGTGGGAAACCTTGTCAAAGGCCTTCCTGAAATCAAGATCTACTACATCCACAGCATTCCCTTCATCTACCAAGATGGTAATCTTATCAAAGAAAGAGATAAGATAACATTTTGCCCGAAGTTGCTCTGGAGGACCTAGAGATTATTATTCCTAGAGAGAACACTTTGGGCGGAAAAATACAATGCATAGATCTGGGATGATGGGGGACATCTGGCTTAAGGAGATTTATACTGATGTGAAAGGCATCTGGGAGTCCAAGTTGAACATGAGTCAACAGTGCGATGCGGCAGCTAAAAAGGCCAATGCAATTGTAGCCTGCATCAATAGAAGTATAGTCTCTAGATCAAAGGAAGTCATAGTGCCACTCTATTCTGCTTTGGTCAGGCCCCACCTGGAATAATATTGTGTCCACTTCTGGGCCCACAATTCAAAAAGGACATTGAGAAACGGGAGCCATGTGTCCAAAGGAGGGAGACCAAAATGGTGAAGGGTCTGGAAACCATGGAGCCCTATGAGGAGAGACTTACGGAGCTGGGGATGTTTAGCCTGGAGAAGAGAAGGTCAGGAGGTGAGATGATGATACCCCTGTTGAAATACTTGAAGGGATGCCATATTGAGGAGGGAGCAAGCTTGTTTTCTGCTGCTCCAGAGAACAGAGGACAATGGAACAATGGGTTAAAGCTAGAGGAAAAGAGATTCATGGCTGTTCAACAGTGGAACAACCTCCTTCCTGGGAGTGTTTTGGAGTCTTCTTCCTTGGAAGCTGCTGTCTTTAAGCAGAGGCTGGATGGCCATCTGTCAATGGGACGCTTTGATGGAGTGTTCCTGCGTGGCAGAAGAAGGGGTTGGACTGGATCAGGGCCCTTCTTGGGGGTC
>NW_024836133.1:0-1237 GCF_019175285.1 Sceloporus undulatus
TTCGTAACCCGGAACAATTATTTTCTATTGGATTTTTTCGTATCCCGAAAATTTCGTAACCTGGGTAATTCGTATCCCGAGGTACCACTGTAATAACAATTTTTATCTTGTATTGTAATGTTTTAAATTTTGTAAGCCGCCTTGATCATATTTATGGAAGGGCGGGGTAGAAATAAAATTTATTATTATTATTATTATATTTGAATTTGTGGTTTAGTGAGGCACTATTGCTCTTCATTTTATAAGGGTACTAAATACCCCATCGGAAACTGCCAATTGTCAAAACCAGCTTCTGTGGTTCATCCAAAATGGTATTGCAGTATAAGGGGCAATTGTTAGTAGTTTAAATGTTAGTACAGTAGTTTTAAGTCGTTGGTAAGTATAATGGGACCTAGAACGGCTTGGGGAAGGGAATCAGTTGTGGGGGCTATTAACTGCCTGGTTTGTGAGATTTGGGTGTCAGACATGTCCCAGGGGGAGAGGCGTATGAGAAGGGTGGAAGAAGAAGGCAAGAGGTACCTTGGCAGCTGGGTTGGTTAGGGGCTGAAGGGGGAGGAAAGGGAGGAGTGTTAAACAACGGAGGGGAAAGATTTTGACTCTTCAGAGACTGCTTAGACATGTTAATGGATGCTTCTGCCGGAGTTTCTCAATAAACCATTTGGTTCAAGCAAAGAACTTTTTAATTTGAAATTTAGGATTTTGTGGGAAGGAAGCTTGAAATTAATGCTTTTCTCACCCAAATGGTACTTAGCACATTGCTGAGCAAGTTTCCTACCCTTTTTGGTCCCTCTTCCATCCTTTTGAGTCTCTGGAGAAGGTTCTTGGGGAAAATATCTCCCTTGGCCATGCAATGGATCAGAGAGGGCTCAACAGGGGTAAAACAGCCTCCACTTCCCCAAACCTCACAGTTCCTGGATGCAGCAAAAAAGCTCGAAAATGGCGCTTCTTTTATGCACCTTGGAAGTGGCACCGTGAGGCGCTAGTCTCGCACTCGTGCAGTCACTTCCGCCGCTTGACATCTGAACGCTAATTGTCCGCGATGTCAAAATGGCGGCACCCGTGTGGAAGGACGCCACCATTTTGTACGCACTCAGCGCGTACTAGGCTTCATGGGCGTCTAAAATAGATGCCCCTTTCTAACCCTGGTATGCCCCTTCCTAACCCTAATATGTGCGGAGCACGTACTTTCGGCATGTGTGTAACACGCCCAAATTAATTTAATCTCACATAGGGAGGG
>NW_024836134.1:0-1237 GCF_019175285.1 Sceloporus undulatus
TTCAAATGTTCCAGTTTTTTTATTTTGTCCTCTTTAGCTTATTCCAGCTGCTGCAAACTGAGGCTGCTTCCGCACTGCAGAAATAATCCAGTTTGACACCACTTTGACTGCCATGGCTCAGTGCTCTGCTCTGGTGCCACAACCAACTACCATTTCCAGAACTCCATAGCATTGAGTCATGGCAGTTAAAGTGGTATCAAACCGGATTATTTCTGCAGTGAGGATGTAGCTTTGCTGAAAGTGCAAAAACGGTTTAAGTGCTAGAACTACGAGAAGAGCAGGCAGAATCGTGGCTTCCCAGTTCACTCAGACAAAGGCAAAACGCTGTACCTTTCCCTAGTTCATTTGTTTTCATTGGTAATATATTTTGTCATGTCTTTTATTTTTTTAACTTTATTAAATCTTAACAAACCTTACAGCCAACAACCATATATTAAGCCACACACAAATCTCTAACAATTTCCATATCCTTCTACTGTATATTAATACATCTTCTTTAACGTATTTTGTCATTTTGACCACAGTTTGTGTGTTATTTTCATCTGTGAAATATTGGAGGTATGCAATAAAAAGAGACACGATATTTTAGCTACTCTAGTTGGGCCTAATCATACAGTTTTGCCCACAGTCTCGTTGTTATTGTTGTTGTTGTTGTTCTGTGCCTTTAGGATTGTCAGTTTATGACAATCCTAAACTGACCCTATCATGGGGTTTTCTTGGCAATATTTGTTCACGGGAAGTTTGCCATTGCCTTCCCCTGAGGCTGAGAGAGTGTGACTTGCCCAAGGTCACCCAGCGGGTTTACATGGAATCCCAGGATCCTGTAGGACAGAGCCATGGCTGTTATAACGGTGTCAAACCACATTCTTTCTACAATGTAGAATGCACCCTCTCATTCTCTTTCTCTGGGCCACCAACTTAAATCCCCTACATCTGCATCATCACTTCATTAAACTGCATATATCTTTTTCCCCTTTGTGGCTCTTTTTAATCTCAGCTTTTTTCCCCCAAGCAAGAAGAAATTTGCATTTTTATTTGCATTATTATTTTGCGCATATATATATATATATATATATATATATTGCAACTTGTTATGGTTCCTCTCTCTCTCTGGCTGTGTGTGTGTGTTTGCACTAACAATTTGCATTATATATATTATATTCATTCAAATTATGAATGCAAAAAAGGAGAAAGCCAGAGAGAGCAACCATAATACACTGCAATATATATATATATA
>NW_024836135.1:0-391 GCF_019175285.1 Sceloporus undulatus
AAACGTTTCCACATCAACACGTTGGAGATGCTGGAAGCCGACAAGGCGTTGAGAGCATTCAAATCCGCTGTCGCGGACAAGGTGGTCCTCCTGAGAACAGACGGCACCACTGTGATGTATTACATCAACAAGCAGGGAGACTCCAGATCCAGGACCCTGCTCGAGTTCATTCTGCGTGTCTGGAGCTGGTTCATCCAGAGACAGATGCTCCTCTACACAATTCACCTGCCAGGAGAGGACAACGACCTGGCGGATTGCCTAAGCAGATCTCCTCCGGTGCCACGAGTAGAGGCTCCATCCGGAGATGGTCAGCGACCTGTTCGACCGGTGGGGGACCCCCCAAGTCGATCTCTTCGCGACCGAATGGAACAGCCACTGTCCCCAGTTCTGC
>NW_024836135.1:491-1237 GCF_019175285.1 Sceloporus undulatus
CAGTTCTGCTCCGGGAGGCGAATGGACGGATCCCTCGGAGACGCGTTTGCCTTCCTTTGGATGGGAGAGCTGCTCTACGCAGCTCCCTTCCCTCTCATCATCAGGGTGGTGTCCAAGATGACAACGGACCAATCGGATGTGATCCTGATTGCTCCGTGGTAACCGTGGTAGCCCTTGTTCGCGTCTCTTCTCCACCTCCAAGAGATGCTCCCTCCGCCTCGACTTCTGTCTGGACCTGCTGTCGATCCAGGACGGCCAGATCCTCCACCCGGACATTGAGAGCCTGCCGCTGGTGGTCTGGAGAATCCAGCCCTAGCCTCACTGCCTGATGCAGTGAGGTCTGTGACCCTGCCTATGCAGAAACCATCCACCCAGCGGTCCTATTCCATTAAGTGGAGGAGGCTTAGCCCCTTCCTTGTAGAGGTTCCGTAGGAGAGGTGCCAACCTGCACCCTCTTAGGAGATGTGCCAACCTGCACCCCCTTGGGTCAGTACTGATACCAGCTTGAAGCCCGGAGGCGGTGCTGTCCGCTCTTCAATCCAAACCTTTTGAACCGATGGCCACGATGGACTTGAGATTGTTCACTTGGAAGACTGCCTTCCTTGGGGTCATCACCTCCGCCCGCTGTGCGGGCGACCTCTGTGCCTTGCGGAGGGACCAGCCCTTCCTTAGGTTTACAAGGATTAGGTAGTCCTTCCGGTCAGACATTACTTTCTTGCCCAAAGTACTGCCTGCTTCCCACATGG
>NW_024836136.1:0-1237 GCF_019175285.1 Sceloporus undulatus
TTGTTTTGCTGTTTTACATGTCCACCACATGTGGAAGAAAGAGCCAACTTCTATATTACATTTCCAACAGAGTGGGTTGCTTTTTTTATTCTTACACATATATGCGATCTTTTGTGGTGACAGGTGCCACCTATATTTTATAAGTGTTTTCTTTTAATTCTTGATTAATCGTAAACTTGGTTCCCTTCCAAACTTTTTCGCATTTGATATAGTCAATATCATGTCCTACATTCTGTGCCCTCTGTCTTTCAGCGAAGGCTATTTTCTATTGCAAATCACCTTTTGAGATGTGGCAGTGTTCTTCACAGAGGAGGAAGGGCCACTCTTGAGTCCAAAGCAGAAATGTCTGTACAACGAGGTGATGATGGAGACCTATGAAAATGTGTCCTCTGTGGGTAAGGACCCATTGCCCTTCCTAGAGAATGGGGGCAAGTGCTCTAGAAAGCTACATTGCATGCAACACTGGCTCCAGTTTAATTTTTATAGCAACATCCTGTGAAATCGTGGAATTTGTAGTTTGTAGTTTCTAGAACTGCCCACATTACACCGGTTATTACAACCCTCCACTGGCTGCCCATTAGTTTCCAGGCAAGATACAAGGTGTTGGTTGTAACCTTTAAAGCCCTACATGGCTTGTGTCCAGACTACTTGCAAGATTGCCTTCTTCCACACAATCCTCCCTGCACTGGAAAAAGTCTCCTAAAGCCTAAGAAGACTAGATTGGCTTCAACAACCCAGAGGGCCTTTTCTTCTGCCACTCCTAGGCTTTGGAATGACCTTCCGGAAGAGATCCATCACATCACCACCTAAGAAGCCTTTAAAAAGGCTGTTAAGATGGATCTCTTTCAGCAGGCCTTTCCAGATCAGGGCTTTTCACTGTCACCGACACTGTTATTGATACTGATCCCCCGGCTACCCTGCATAGATAGAAGTTCTCTCCTCAGCCTCTGCAACCTATCTAGTCTTCACATGCGGTTTAAAGAATAAAGGTGGTAGGAAGGAGAAAGATGTAGATGGTAATAATAAGAACAAAAATAAGAACAAGTGTGATGTATGTTTGAATTGTAATTTTATTGATTGAATGGTTGTTTATTCTGAAAATAAAAGGAATTTGAACATTATTTACAGTTTGACCTCAGTATCTGCTGAAGTTTGGTTTCAGGACCCCACTTAGTAACCAAAATCCGTGGATGTTCAAGTCCTACTACAACCCCATTGTTTGTAATAGGACTTGAAC
>NW_024836137.1:0-1237 GCF_019175285.1 Sceloporus undulatus
CCCCTGCTAGTCAAAAAGAAAATACAATACAATTTAAAATACAGGACAACAATAATACAACAGCAGTGGGAAACTAGTCCCTTATACTCTCACCAGCATTAACTAATAATAACATTCCTCTCAATTCAAAATAAATTGAACAATTAAAAAAAGATGAATGCCCATACAAATGTCACTAACAGGATGACAGTGACTATTAGAGTCCCCATGGTTATTCTGTTGCTGGGGTGGAGGAGGGAGAGCTGTACAGTATAATGCGCTCGCGTTCTACGCGGGCGCATCATATGCAGCTTTTGGCATACGATGAAAGCCACGCTGGAAGAGCCCATCATGCACCTCGGAGGAACTAATGGGGCGTTTGCCTATAATGCATGCACGTCGCCACACTGCCACGCGCCATGGTTGCGAGCCCCATTAATTCCTATGGGGCTTCAGCATATGCTGATTTCCCCTCCCCGCATAAAGGGAGGGCCCACTGTATTGTGATAAGAAAGGTGCACCTGGCTATGTTCCTATGTAGCCAATGATGCCATCTACTGAACAGATCTTGGCAGATCATGGTGGATGTTGTTTTTGGTCTGTGTCTGGCTGTGCAACCATATTGAGATGCACCTCCATTCATCTCTCCCTACTCTGCCCTAGCCAATGGTGCTCAGTTGCTGTTGAACAATGTGGCCTGGGGATAGTGACCAGGGAGTCATAGTATAGCTTCCCATGCTGAACTCTTATGCTCTGCTCAGTAATGTAGCATCTTCATCTCTATATGTTAACTGGATTTATGTAGGGCTAGGATGCTTGTGTTATCTGCACAATGATTTTGTAAAGTGACACTTGCACAATGGTGGCTGGTGGCTTCCATGCCTGTGAGATGGTCAATCTGCTTCAGGTTCCATAAAGCTGGAGGTATTTTGAGGATTGGGTTCAGCACCTTGGATAGTTGCATTAAGGTCTGGACAAAAACATAAAGATGGAAGCTCACGGACCCTAGAAAGGAGGGAGAAAGGGGAGGGGGGCTCAATCCATGCAAGAGTAGATAGGAGGGGGGTAAACTGGAAAAACAGAACCCTCAATACTCTTAGGTAGTCCTCAGGAATTATCAATCAAAAGTACACTAAGTGTTTAATCATTAAGAAATATGGAGGTTGTGATTATTGCTGAGTCCTCCTAGGAAAAATAAAGAGTCCCTTCAATCTACTCTATTAACACTTGCTGGTTGTAAACTCCACTGGCATGGGGG
>NW_024836138.1:0-1237 GCF_019175285.1 Sceloporus undulatus
TGGTTAACTGCTATTAGTGAATTGCCAAGAGTGGCCACCAGATGGCGGTCCAGGATAGAAGTTGGTGAGAAGCCCAAGGAGGCTGCAGTGCCCTCAGTATCCACAAGAGGGCGGTGTTGTATTAGGAATGTTCTTTATTGATAAAACCGAAGACTATGGGGACTAATGTGATTTTCCCATTGGCTCCCCATTCCTGAGGGGGCGTGACCTCCTTCCCTTTACCTGGACCTTACTCTGCTCCCATTGGCTGCCTATTCCCCCCCCCCTGGTTGCCCTGAAAGCGAAAGGACCACCGGAAGGAAGTGGGGGGAATTGCAGCACTGCATCATGGGAAATTTGCAACAGGGGGTTTTGCAGTGGTGAATCAGAGAAGAAGCAAAGCTGCATTCCACAGCAGACCAATTCGGAGTGGAATCGGAGTGAGCTTGGAAGACATTTCTGTGCATTCGCTTGTTACCGATTTCGCCAAAATGAGGGGTCACTTTGGAATCACTGCGGAAGCCCCACGGAAGGAGCCCCCATAGAAAGGAATCGTGTGTGATAACACTCACGTTGTCGCCTGAATTCGAATCATTGGACCCGCAGTGGCTTCGGATCTGAGGTGCAAAGAGCTGCAAAAACCTCCGTGTGATAAACACAGTCTTTGAGATTTCACAAGGCTCTGTGGTTTTGGGAACAAGAAGCTAATTATCATAATTGTTGTTGAAATTCAATGCCCCAATAATATGGAAGTCACAGTCTGTCAAAGTTTACATGAACTGTGTGAAATGTGGTTTTTGTTTTGCTGTTGTCTGTCCTGAATTTCCCATCTCCAGTAAATGACCCCAAGATCAAGCAAGAAGAGAGAAGGAGAAAACTGTGTCTCCTTCCACTTTCTCAACCCCATGAAGAAATGTACGAACCTCTTCCATGGCCATGTTTAGACACAGTTTGGCTCATTAAGAAACACAAGGCTTGTAATCTTTCACAGAAGACATATTATTTGGGAGGCAGTTCAAGAAAAATCCTACCAGGAAGGTGCCCTCAGTTTCTTTTCTAGGCATAGAGGCAGGTGGGCTTTTTCATCCACAGTTTTATGGTGGAGGTGGCCTATGACAAGCCTCCTTTGAACACAGACAAATGAAGAACTGCCTTCAACTTGACCACTAGCGAACCTGTTAAAGGTTTACATGATGAAGAGAGTTCTGCCTGATAGATCCTATGATGCTTCTTCTTCATTTCGCATGATGCCTTTGTC
>NW_024836139.1:0-1237 GCF_019175285.1 Sceloporus undulatus
ATAAGGTGTATACAAATAATGACGTTCATGTTTAGACCTGGGTCCCATCTCCAGGATGCCTCATTATGTACATGCAAATATTCCAGAATCCCCCCAAAAATCCATAATACTTCTGGTCCCAAGCATTTCAGATAAGAGAAATTCAACCTGTACCATCATTCTTGCGGATGCTCTAGGCAAAGGACATTTGGCCTTCTAGATACTTTTAAGTGCAACTCCCATCAGTCCTAGTTCACACAGTGAATGGTGAAAGATGGCTGGAGTTGCAGTCCACCCTCACCTAGATGGCCACACATTTCTCATACCTGCACTAAAACTAATTATTAAGTCTCACTGATGCTCTACATGATTTTGCTTTAAATAAGTATTTGAATGGCAGTTGCCTTTTAGTAAGTCCAACTTTTGGTCCATATAAACAGTACCATCTGTAAAGACTGGCAGAAGCTTTCTAAAATTTCAAAGAGAGAGGCTTTCCTAGCCCATCTACAGATGCCAGTTACTGAACCTGAAACCTTATGCATGCAAAATGTGTACTCTACTGGAGGGCAAGGCTTTCCCCAAATCGGATGTTTCCTCTGTCTCATAATCCTTTGGTTTTTCACCCTAATCCACCAAAGGAGTCTGTTGATATGGATACTCATATCTGCACTGCAAAGACCATCCAGCACCTACTAAATTCAGCTGATAACATCTGTTGGTGCTAATAGTGGTATGTTTACTGGAGCTAAAAGTCATGTGTCAGAGGCTTCAGTTTACATCCCACCTCATTGTTTGTCATCAATCAAACACTTTGGAAGGGTGGCCTTGACTTGCATGTCTTCTACTGATTTGTAACTTATGTACTTTTATCTGTATGAAGATAAATTCTACAACTTTCTCTGTGTAATTTAAGGTAATCTGTTCACTGGCACTCCTAATACTATTCTGTTTGCTTGAGTTTAGGGGACCCAAAATCCAGGCATAATAATGGCAACAAATGCATATAGATTTCTCAAAATATATCCAGAAAAGCAAAAGCTATTGAATTTAAGCACACTGGCAGGATTCACCCAGCTTGCAGTGTGCTCCAGATTTTGACACCGATAGTACAAAATTGAATTCCATAAGCTGTCTGAAACATCCGTGAAAAGTTTGGCAGCTTATTATTACAGGACATTCCCTGACTTCCACACTTGCAGAAGGCAGCTTGGCTACTTGAGATAAACACATCAGCCAGCCATTTCTGAGAAAGCAATCA
>NW_024836140.1:0-1237 GCF_019175285.1 Sceloporus undulatus
AAGATCAATGGAATAAAAATTAAAAACAACTGAGTTTAAAATGAGAGTCTTCTCAGACGACATTTGTATTCCCTGGAGAACCCAGAAAAGAGCACAAGACAATTGATGGATGTAATAGTGGAACTGGAATATGTTTCAGGACTAAAAGTAAACAGAGACAAAACAACATTCATAACAAAAAATATGGGGAAAAGGACGAACGAATGCAGGAAGAAATTAGTGGATTTAAAGTGGGAAAGAAAGTTAAATATCTAGGAATAAATGTAATAAATAAAACTCATATCCATTTCACAATAACTATGAGACACATGGAAGGAAATCAGAAAAGACCTAGAAAAATGGGGGAAATTACACTTATGGCTATTAGGAAAAATGTCACTGATCTAAATGAGTTTCCTTCCTGAAATACTGTCTCTGTTTCAAGCGATTCCCATCATCCAGAATGAAAAACCATTGAATCTATGGCAAAAGGAAACATCAAAATGTATTTGGAATAAAAAAAGAGCCAGGATCATAACAAAAATACTTTGTGATGACAAAAGTAGAGGAAGGCTGGGTTTACCAAACTGAAAACTTTATGATGCTGCTTGTTGTTTAGTTTGGATTAGAGAATGGGTTCTGTCAGAGAAAGAACAATTGTTATGTCTGGAGGGTGAACATTTAAGATTTGGGTGGCATGGATACCTAATTTACGGTTAAGAGAAAGTTCATAAAGAAAGCACAAATCATTTCGTAAGAAAAGCTCTATTGAAGATCTGGGGGAAAAACAAGTGTAGAATATGTCCAAAAATACCTTTATGGCGTTTGCCGCATGAGGTTCTTTTCGGGAGGAAAGGTATCCAGAAAACTAAATGGTTAAGATAGAAGGATGTCCTGAAAGAATCGCAAGGAAAACTAGAGATCAAAACACAAGAAGAACCTAAAGACTCTGGCCTAGATTGTCAATGGTATCTTTATCATCAAATGAAGGAGAGGTTTAAAATAGATGTGAAATTAGAAGGAATACAAAATGCAAAATGGGAATTGTGGAAGCCATGCTCCATGGTCATTGGAGAAGCATCCAGCTGTGTTTCTCTAGTCAGAAGCCAAAGGAAGGCCTTCTCCTCTGAGGGCCACTGGGGTGGTCAGGAGGTTTCCGCAGATGATGCGCTCATTTCACATCTAGCTACAGGGACATAGCCAGGGTCCTCTCCAATTCCCCAACCCTGACCCCCCTCCACTCTCACAAGGCATGGAG
>NW_024836141.1:0-1237 GCF_019175285.1 Sceloporus undulatus
GTGGACCTGTGGGCGGCCAAGGCCTGGCTCATCACCGCCCGCAGCCTTTATCCGGCCGACTTCAACATCCAGGTCGGAAAGAGAGAGAGAGAGAGAGAGAGAGAGAGAGAGAGACCCAATAAACTACAGTTCCCAGGATTCCCTAGCACTGAGCTCAATCCTAGAGCATCCTGGGAACTGTAGTTTTGTGAGACATTGAGCCTTCTCTGTCAGAGAGAGCTCTGGGGCCACAATAAACTACAATTCCCAGGATTCCCTAGCACTGAGCTCAATGCTAGGGAATCCTGGGAACTGTAGTTTTGTGAGACATTGAGCCTTCTCTATCAGAGAGAGAGCTCTGGGCAACAATAAACTACAGTTCCCAGGATTCCCTAGCACTGAACCAGGGCAATTAAAGCAGTCTCAAACAAGTGTGTTTTGGACCAACTACGCACAGACATGGGGCATACATGACATTATAACAAGTGTATACATTAAAAGTGTAGGGATGTGTTCTTTTTGCTACACAGGACATTCCTAAGCTTTATATGTACAAGAGTTGTACTATTTGATGTCCTAACTGTTTGCACATTATCTAGACATAATCACTGTGAAAACCCTGTGAAATTCATGGTGTTGCCATAAATTGGGGAGCGGTTTGTAGACATATACATGCATCATGCACTTTAAAACTATCTAGGGATGTGTCACTTCATTGGTGCATTTTTAAAAATCATATAATCCTGCCCATGTCTCCTTCACCGAAGTGGCAAAACAAAATGTTTTGGTACTGTACCACCCTCCTCCTTCCTTTTCCATTGTGTTGATAGTACAAAAGCTGTAGAAATCTATTGAGAATTAATAGATTTGTGGGTTTTATATGACTTGTGCTCTCTTCTTCTTTTTGCAGTATGAGATGTATTCCATTGAAAGAAACGCGGAACGAACAGCGTCAGCAGGCAGACTGCTCTACGACATGTAAGAGGTTTTTCACAACAGAGGCCTGAGTCCTTTGAATTGAGTCTATTGAGTTGCTGCAATTAAAACAGTATTTATATAAGACAGTGGAAAAGATGAACAACCAGGATCTCACAGGATTGATGACAGGATAAAGGCAGTTAGAGTGGTGAAGATATATAAAATTGTGGTTTGACAAAAGTACAGTCATCTCTGAGAATCTACGGATTCATTATCCATGGATTGGGTCCATGCCATCGTTCCCTCCAGGGAGAAAGGCAGCATACAAATGAAATAAAAT
>NW_024836142.1:0-1237 GCF_019175285.1 Sceloporus undulatus
AGCAAGACAGAAAATTCTAATCACTTTGTAGAACATACACTTACACAGTGGAAAATTCTTCTGAGGCCAGTCTACACAATGAAAATTCTCCTGGTAGAATGCAAGTAAAATATGATCTGGCCATACACAATTCAAACCTGTTCATCCCTTTTTTGGGAGAGGGAGTGAATAAGTCCTCACATTCCAAAGAAAATGATACTGCACTTTTAATGTATTATGCTGAAGGATGCACATATCTATTGTGTGGACGTCCTATTCTCCTTTTTGAATGCCTTCACATGGCAGACAGTGGGTGGATGGATGAGTAGACGGGCATTTCTCCTAACAGATTACTTTGGTTTTAGGTACATATGGTGGCCTAGTGGTTTGAGTGTTGGACTATGACTCTGCAGACCAGGGTTCGATTCCCTGCTCAGCCATGAAACCCACTGGGTGACCTTGGGTAAATCACATGCTCTCACTCTCAGGGGAGGGCAACCCTCTCATACCTTCCACCAGTTATTAACTCTTTTTCTTCGCACCCACTGGCCAAGAGACTGGCCTTGGTCCTCCCAAATTTCAAGTGTGGGTGGGGGGAAGAAGAGATGAATTAAGCTCCTGTTTTCAGAAAACTTTGCGGCATACGAATAATCAAAGGGATTGAAACAGTAGATGATTGGAAAAAATACACTGCTAACCTGTAGAGTGGAAGTGTGTTTGCATCCTTTGATTGATAACCAAATAATAATAATAGTGCTGTGTGTGGGCAATAGAAATCACATATAGGTGAATTGGTAGGAATAAGCTCAGAAGATGTATAGACAATAGGAGTTGATTCTACAGTATGAAAATCCAGAACAATTTGCATAAAATACATGTGTGCAGGCCAGCCCCCTGGTCAAATCAAGCTTCTTGTGTCTCTCAAACTGAAGAGTTGTGCACTACTCAAGACTGCCATCTATAGAAAGTCATTGTCATAAAAAGTCATGAGTTTACATGAGCTATCATTTTTAAAAGATTTGCCTTCCTTGCTCCAGAGTAAAGAAGGGGCAGTGTGAATGTCCCCCTTCATAGAGCATTTATTTAATTCTTTCCAGATGTCTAGGGGGGGTTGTAATCAGGAGGAGAAATGAGTGATGAAACTGAGGCCTGTTACAGACAGCCAAAATAAAGCTGCTTCGAGTCACAGTGGAGGTATGGTGTTTCAATGATGCATGCATCCTAAGAGTCCAGAAGTCGCACCAAAGCCACACTCCAG
>NW_024836143.1:0-1237 GCF_019175285.1 Sceloporus undulatus
GGTATATCCCATCATAAGGTATTCTGGGAGTTGAAATTCAAGAACTTCTGTCCACTCCTACCTTAAAAGATCACTGTTGTTTTAAGAGCATATCAAAAGTATGGTGCTCTGTAAGTTTCATAAGAGCAATGTGTTCTTTAAAGAAAGCCAAGGAACTGTAATTTGTTGAGTGGGTTTAGAATTTTACATAATGATAGTATTGAAGCAAAGTTTGAAATACAGCAGTTTCCATCATTACATCTATAAGGTATAAGGATGAGAAACACACTTCAAAACCTAGAGAGCTGTAATATTCCAGTCTAACTTTTCTTGCAACTGAGGTTTCAATAGGTTCACAGGGAGATTTTTTTCCCTCATCTGTTTTCATAAGAATGATTCTGTGAGGTGGTTCTTTATTAATCATATCTGACAGTCAAGAAAACTGATACTGAGAGACAGTGAACTATTCAATCTAATTGCCACTAATTTCTTGCAAAGCTAACACATGGGTCAAAATGTAAATTTAGTAAGGTAGTCTACCCAGACACTAGAGCAGACTTTCTCTCCTTCTTGTCAGTGGTCATGTGTGGATTCTAATACCTAAGTTATTTTCTGAGATGCAGTCTCCTTTCCTTAAGTGTTTTATGCTATAATATGTCTTAATGCCCCTTAAGTTCTAGTTAATGTTCTCTAAAGTTCAAATCACCTTTCATCAAGTAATTTGTAAGCAATAAGCCTTAGTGTCCACATATCAGAAACATGATAGAAGTGCTCTTCATCTCCATTTTCCAGGCATGGTTGCCAGCTATTTGCATAAGAAAAGTGATCTGCTCATAAAATAATGTCAGCTAAGCAAAATCAGAGATATTTATACCTTCCCCCCTGTTAGCATGGAGTATTTACGACCTCCGATGAGGTACATTTAGTTATCTATATGAAGAGTCAAGAAGTACAGAGCCATTAAAAATAGGACAGTTGAAGGTAGGAAGATGATGATGTCTTGGTTCCACCCATTATTCTTAATGAGAGATATCTACTCAATGACACACATTACTCTAGTGTAAGAAATATACCTCCTCTTCCTTCATCCTCTTTCTCCACACCTCCACAATAGGGAATCTGAAAGCGGATCTACTTTTTATTTAATAATTCCAACTTGGTTTCTGCTTTGGTAGGGTTTCCACACCACTCAGTTAGCTGGGTTTTATCTGGATTATAGGCATGTCATTCTGTGTCGATGTCAAGAACTGCCCTTTCC
>NW_024836144.1:0-1237 GCF_019175285.1 Sceloporus undulatus
GCTCTTTCTGGCCAAAGAGAGAGAATACACTAGGATTTTATTATACAGGATAACGGCTGCAAGAGGTATTCCCTCGACTGAAGAATGGATTGTAAAAATCAGGGGGACAACGCCCCTTCGGTCAGAGGGAAAACAGAAGCAGAAGCTGGAGAGGAATGGAGGAGTGTGAAGAACGACAGGGAACTTTTGGAGAAGGTTTAACAAAAGGGGAGAAGAGAGAGAGAAAGAAAGAAAGAGGGACAGCTTATAAAAGAGTCACTATAATGGAGGGACTTATCCTCTTTTCTCCCTCTTTCTTACATGATTTATGGTTATATGGAACAAATATCTTTAGTTCAATGAAAAGGAGGAAACAGTGAAAAGAACTCGAAAGATATCAGGATTTAAAAAAAATGTATTAATGAATTACTTTGACGTGTAAATGGATCCTAATTGCTTAGAGACCTGGATTTCAGTCCTCTGAACAGAACATCGGAGTTTTCTCTTTGAAAGAGGATGGTTATAAGGTACTAGGAAGCTACTACTATTATAGGACGGAGAGATATATCTCTGTGTGTGCGTGTGTGTGGTATATAGTTTTTGATGTGTATATATATATGTTTGTCGGTGTTATATGTTAATAATAATAATAATAATAATAATAATAATAATAGTATTAATTCCTAACCCGCCTCTCCTGGTGTTGAATCAAGGTGGGTAACAGCATATAAAAGAGAAGACACTAAAATCAAAGGCACAGAAATGGTCGATAAAAGTGCACTGGGCTCCAGAGTCCCCCCCAAATTAACATTAAAAGCAATTCCCAAACAAAGGGCAACAAAATCAGTCAAGAAGGAATCAGTCCGAAGAGAACAATTTAAGCAAATGGAGAGTGAGATTAGGGGCTCAATTGGGGAAGGTCCGCTGGAAGAGATCTGTTCTTATTGCCTTCTTCTTAAAGGCCTCCAAAGATGTTATAAGGCGGATCTCCTCCGGCCGGTCCTTCCAGAAAGCGTCCGCTGGGAAGGGGATACCAGTCTGGTTTTCTTAGACTGCAAGAGCTTCTTCCCAGAGGAAGACCAGAGAGTGCAGGAAGGATTGTATGGAGGAGGCCTTCCCTCAGGTACGCTGGACCCAAGCCATGCAGGGCTTTCTAGGCCATGGCCAACACCTGATACTCTGCCCGGAAGCTAATAGGCAGCCAGTGAAGGGATATTAAGATAGGGGTAATAGGATCACATTTAGTGCCCCCCCCCCC
>NW_024836145.1:0-1237 GCF_019175285.1 Sceloporus undulatus
TTGTTTAAATGCTTCTTATACAAGATTTAGCATATAGGCTTACAAATCTAGATAAACAAGGCCTATTTTATCAATTGTTTTTTTATGGTCACCACAATCCAAAAAGGATGTTGAGAAGCTGGAGTGTATCCAAAAGAGAGCAATGAAAATGGTGAAGGGTCTGGAAACCATCAAGACCTGTGAGGAGTGGTTTAGGGAGCTGGGAATGTTTAGCCTGGAGAAGAGAAGGTTAAGAGTGGATATGATAACCCTGTTCAAATATTTGAAGAGATACTGAAGATGGAGCAAGCTTGCTTTCTGCTGCTCTAGAGCAAAGGACACGGAACAATGGACGCAAGCAACAAGAAAAGAGGTCCACCTAAACATTAGGAGGAATTTCCTGACAGTAAGAGCTATTCAACAGTGGAATATACTCCCTCAGAGCATGGGGGAATCTCATTATTATTATTATTATTCATTTCGAAAGCTCTCCTTTTTTGAAGGTCTTTAAAGGTGTTTGAAGGTCTTTAAACAAAGGCTGGGTGGCCACTGGCCGGGGATGCTTTAAATGTGTATTTCTGCATGGCATTGAACCAGATGGTCCTTGTGGTCTATTCCAGCTCTATGATTCTATAATTCTAAAGTGGAATCATAGAGCCATGATAATGTAGAATGAAAGGGCCCTCAGTCTTCATAGTAAGGACAATGAATTCAGCTTCCTTACCCACAGAGGCCACATTCTCGTAAGTCTCCATCATCACATCCTTGTACATAAGTCTCTGCTTCTTCGTCAGCAGTTTCCATTCCTCCTCAGTGAAATATACCGCCACATCCGCAAAGGTCACCTGCAATAGAAAATAGCCCTCATCCAGAGAATGACTAATAAAAGGGGAGGGAGAAACACATGATGCATCTCAAAAATTATTTGATCACCTCAGAATTTAGTCCAGGAAATAAACTTTAAATTCTGTTAGCAATGAAAAAAGCTACTGCCTTTGAGGTACAGTTTGTCTCAAATTCTTTCAATGTAATATACAATATAATTTAGGCCATGGCTGGGATATTAATGATAGATTAGAATACTGACTATCCTGACATGTATAGTACATTTAGCCTCCAAAGATTATAGTGCATTTAGCCATTTGTTGCCAAATTTCAGAGGCGAATGTCATTTTTAAAAAGCAGTTTTGGGGAGCACTGTGGGCTTGAGGGCCATGGGGCCACTTCCAATTTATATCCAGAGACATTCTCCAATATC
>NW_024836146.1:0-1237 GCF_019175285.1 Sceloporus undulatus
CAGTTTAACACATTTTCACTTTCTCCCCCTGAAACTATATACAGCATATGCAAATACATTTAGGCTGTGCATATGATATAGTAATTTAAAGGTATAATTTTAATTTTGCAAATTGTTTATGTCACGAGTATTAGCTTGCATACAGTGATATATGGGAAATTATGATTTATGAGTAACTTTAGTATAAAAAATGACTAAGTATTCTGTAGGGTGTAGTATGGGAGGGGGGTAGTTGGGGGGGGGGGGGGCAGGGTGACACCCTGAGTTACTACACAGGATGACACCAACTTTATTTCTTTTTCAAGGATTTATATCCCACCTTTCTCCCACAATGGGGTTTAAGGCAGATTTCAACCCTAAGGATGCCACTGCTAGTAGTGACACTTCTATTGATGTGGATGCAGAGAAGTAGCTCTTACCTATATTCCAGAAAACTCACCCTGCAAACCTATAACAGAAATTAACATGGGATGTTTATACAAAGAATAAATGCTGTGGTTCCCACAATATACTCAAAATCAAATAAGTGTGTAGCCGAGGAAGAAAGCCAGACTAGTTATGCCCCCTTCCTGCAAAAGGTATAACACCAAATGTGTGTTAATTGACAATTTAAAGGGATCAAACTGTATTTCTCTATATGAGCCTGCTGGAGTTCTAAAATATGCAAGGGAAGTGATTCTCCTACTCCCATCACCATCACATTTCTGGTGAGAACATGGGAGAGCGTCTTCTCAGTGGCTGCTCTCAAGTTGTGAATCTCCCATTCTCTGGAGAGCCAATTGGGCCCCTCCTTGCTTTTTTCCTGCTGGTTGGTAAAAACCTTATTTGTTATTATTATTTAAGAAAGGATTTGATTTTGAGTATGTTGTGGCAAACAGACCATTTTTATGGGGAGTGTAATGTTTTTATTTTATTGTTTTTTTAATGTCTTTCTGACGGTTTTTAAAACAGAAGTTCAATTTAACTTTTGTTTTAACTTTTAACTGTTTTAACTTAACATTTTTAAAAAAATGTATTGAGCTTTTAAAACATTGTATGCTGCATTGAGTTCTGAGAGAAAGGCAGGATTAGATTAGACGAGACGAGACTAGACTAGAACAAAAGGCTACAGGATTCTTGAGTAGATGAGAGTAGAACTCCAGCAGAATTAATGCAGTTTGACACTGCTTTAGCTGTCATGGTTCCATCCTTTGTTCTCTGACAAAGAAGGCTAAATATCCTACAAATCTAAAAAAAA
>NW_024836147.1:0-1237 GCF_019175285.1 Sceloporus undulatus
GCCTTCTCCAGGCTAAACATGTCCAGCTCCCTAAGTATATTATATTGAAAGGATTCAAGACAAACTGGATTGAAAGGCAGCAGGTTTTGCTTGCTAACATAATTTAAAGTTTATTTCCTGCACTGAATTCTGAAGTGATGAAATAATATTTGGATGCACCATGTGATTTCCTCCCCTTTTCCTTAGTCACTCTCTGGATGAAGGCTGTTTTCTGTTGCAGGTGACCTTTGCGGATGTGGCTGTATATTTCACTGAGGACGAATGGAATCTGTTGACGAAGAAGCAGAGACTTATGTACAATTGTGTAATGATGGAGAATTATGACAATGTGGCTTCTGTGGGTAAGGAACCTGAATCCATCGTCCTTTCTATGAAGACTGAGGTCCCTTTTTTGCTTAATTATCCTGGTGTTATGATTCCACTAGAATTATAGAATCATTTCCAAAAAACATCCAGCTTCTGTTTAAAGACCTCCAAGGAAGAGGACTCCACGAAACTAAGGGAGTTGCACTGTCAAAGAGGTCTTTAAACAGAAGCTGGATGTTTTTTGGAAATGATTCTATAATTCTAGTGGAATCATAACACCAGGATAATTAAGCAAAAAACCAAGGAAGAGGACTCCACAAAACTAAGGGAGTTTCACTGTCAGAGAGCTCTTACTGTCGCTTCTCAAAGGACTTGATGGTTTCAAGATCCTTCACCACATTGGCTGCCTTCCTCTGGGCATGTTCCAACTTGACAACATCCTTTTTAAATTGTGGGGCCCTGAACTGGACACAGGATTATTCTGACTAAAGCAGAATAGAGTAGCACTATTACATCCCTTGATCTAGAAACTTTACTCGTATTGATGCAACCTAGAATGACATTGGCCTTTTTAGGTGTATCCTGTATTGGTTGTGGGTCATCTCCTGGTGCCACACAGCATTAAGCATCGTCTGCAGTTAGCTTGCATCATGCCATGTGCTCTGACTCAACATTCAATGGCAGTCTCACAGGAAATGATGCCACTTTTCAATCAAAATATTTTTACACATATTTATTGGAATATTTTTGAACTGCCTGATTATCTGCTTCCACTGATTTCCTCATGAAAGTTCCCCTACAATCTCTTCATTGCTAGCTCCTATGAGTAAGGATACAATCATTATATGGATTTGGGGGCATCCAGAACAGTGTCATGCTCAGGTCACTCACACCAACTTTATTAATTTAACCTGAAATAGGGAGGGGTGAA
>NW_024836148.1:0-1237 GCF_019175285.1 Sceloporus undulatus
GCAAAGTTCTATGGTCAGTGTCTGTCGGACGTTGACCACAGAGTCGCACTGGAGGACCTAGAGATTCCTAGAGAGAATACTCTACTAGGCCTTTGTAGCTCCTCCAGCAAAGTTCTATGGTCAGTGTCTGTCGGACGTTGACCACAGAGTCGCAATGGAGGACCTAGAGATTCCTGGAGAGGTGTCCTCTCAGGTCAAAACATGGCATTTTTGTTATTTGTGGCTTTTCCATATTCATGGGGGTCTTGTGCCCCTAACTCTAGCGAATATGGAGGGACAAGTGTATTTCCATAAACGAGGAATGGTGATGATGGTGAAATCTAAAACGGATAGATAATAACCATTTTTATATAAAGCTACATATGTTAAAAGTGGGCCAAAATTAAACTAACTCCGGTTCTGGTTCCTTTCTGCTCCAGGGTACAGTGTGGGCGCTGTCCGGACGCAGCGCGGGGATCGAGTTGTGGCCGGCGCCCCTCGGTACAACTTGGTAGGAAGAGTCCTAGTATTCAAAGGAGGCCTTTTAAACCAAAGTCTGGAAGGGGAACAGGTACGAAAGTTTGGAGAAGCTCCTCCGATCGCACTCTCTTCTCTCTCTTTAAGATTTTTCCTGTGGAATGAGGTAGGCTTAGATTAAGGCGAGGTGATTTCGGCACCCGTTAAATTGATAGTTTAGGAGTATTTTAGTCTGGGTTCAAAATCTAAGCGCTGAACCACAAAGTCGACATATTGCTGTAGTGCTGGGTATAGAAGTGCCAAACTGATCCGATGGCTTCATCGCCATTGATTTATAAACCATCAGACCGAGACTCCTGCAAGTGTGATTTAGTTGTTTTTCCAAGGACATACTTACTTTTCCCACTATTTGTTCGTTTCGCTCGGCGGAGCCTTAAACAAAACCCTTGTTGCGTGAAGAACAATATTTTTAAACTCGGAGAGGTCGCAAATAAAGTCGGGCAAATCTGCTTTTGGGGAGAGATGGAAAAAGAGAGGTGTTTTGTAAAGTCATGGTAAAACCAGAGCTTGAAGAAGTCACTTTTCAGACTACAAAACCCAGTGGTCCGGGTAACTCTGGGATTTATAGTCTCCCTCAAAATAAACCCTTTCGTAGGCTCTGTTCAGACATTGCAATTGCAACGGTTCTGGGGAAACAAGGGATAACTCTTTACCGACAAAAAGTTAATTTTTGAACCCCTCTTCATTTATTAGCATTATATACCGTTTGCTAAGTTTGCAT
>NW_024836149.1:0-1237 GCF_019175285.1 Sceloporus undulatus
TACTCCCTCAGAGTTTGGTGGAGTCTCTTTCTTTGGAAGTCTTTAATCAAAAGCTGGATGGCCATCTCTTGGGGGTTCTTTGAATGTCTATTCCTGCATGGTAGAAGATTGAACTGGATGGTCCTTGTGGTCTATTTCAACTCTTTGATTCTATAATTCTAAAGTGGAATCATAACGCTCTGACAGTAAATTATTAAAGGGCCCTCAGTCTTCAAAGGAAGTGCAATGGATTCAGGTTCCTTACCCACAGAGGCCACATTGTCATAATTCTCCATCATCACATAATTGTACAAAAGTTTCTGCTTTTTCGTCAACAGTTTCCATTCCTCCTCAGTGAAATATATCGCCACATCCGCAAAGGTCACCTGCAACAGAAAATAGCCCTCATCCAGAGAATGACTAAACAAAAGGGGAGGAAAGATCATGGTGCATTACAAATATTATTTAAAAACTTCAGAATTCAGTCCAGGTAATAAACTTTTAATTCTGCAAGAAAGCAAAAAGCTACAGACTTCGAGATCCAGTTTGTCTCAAATCCTTTCAATATAATATACAATGTAATAAACAATATAATTTAGGCCATTTCTGAAATATTACTGATTGATTAGGATACTGACTATCCCAACATGTATAGTAGTACATTTAGTCACCAATGAATTATAGTGCATTTAGCCATACCTTACCTAATTTCAGAGGCAAAATTTCATTTTTAGAAAACAGTTCTGGGGAGTACTCTGTGGTTGAGGTCCACTGGGCCCACCTTCAATTTAGGTTCAGAGATATTCTTCCATATCCCCCAGCATTTCACAGATTGGGAAAGCAAGACACATATGGATAAGCAACACCAGAAGAGGGTCAAGATGGCTGAAGTTGTTAATGATAAAGATCACACAAGGGAGGAAGGGTACAGAAGTTTGATTTTGCCTCTGACTCTTGGCAAGGGCAAGACCCTGCCCCCTTCTCTCCTCCTCTCTCCCCTCTTTTGAGTTGATGGGATGCACATTCTTTTGAACTTGGAACACGTTTTGCAGCAACTGAACTAACCTGAGGAGAAAGGGGAAAGTGGGAGGACATTTTTAAAGGCCCTGAAAAAATGAGGTGACAGAGGATTAACCAGGACTCTCTCTGCCAAACTGGGACAGTATGTTCTTCGCTTGCTTTCATGAGCCGGCCCAGACACAGATGAAACTGACAGTCTGGCCAATAGATAACCCTGGCCTCAGGAACCCTATTCTTA
>NW_024836150.1:0-1237 GCF_019175285.1 Sceloporus undulatus
AAGATGTATAAGAATTGCAGTAATTTGTGTTGGAAATGTGAAAAGGAAAGGGCTCAATCTATGAAATGTTTTGGACTTGTGGAAAAGAGATACAGTTTTGGATGTTGATTTATTTTGAAATTAAGAAAGTTGTAACTATATCTTTTAAATTCTCAGCTGAAATTCTTTGCTTAATATAATAGAACAATCCATAGAAAAAAATATGGTAAAATATGATTTTATACGTTGTCATCTGCAAGAATAGCGTTTGCTCAGAGATGGAAAACTAAAGAAATACCTTCAAAAGAAGATTGGATATTTAAGCTTCTGGACATGATGGAAATGGACAAACTCTCAAGAGGAATTAGAAACGAACCATCAAATTTATATAAAGGAGACTGGAATAATATAATTGAATATCTCCAGAAGCATGGAGGGAAAATGATACTTTAAGGATAGGACTAATTTAAGTTGAAGTGTTTCAATTTATTCAAAGAAATATAACAGCTGTAAATCAGAAGTATGTTGGGAGGTTAAAAGCCCAATGATGTTTAGTTTAACCTAATGAGAGCGATTTTGTATCAACTGTTTTACAATTTAAATGAGGACTGAAAGAGAAAATAAATGATTCGTAAGAATAAGTAAAACAATATATATTTGCTTTTTACTTATTAATAGACAATTCAAAAACAAATGAGATAGAAATGTAAGTTAGTCTGGTAGTTTGGAAGCAGTGGATGGTAAATGCGAGTAATAGGTTTGTCTTTAACCCACAGTGCTATGGAATCCTGGGATTTTACCTTTGGACACTTAGCCTTCTCTGCTAGAGAGCTCTGGTGCCACAATGAACTACAAATCCCAGGATTCCACAGGAAGGAGACAGGAGAGTTAAAGCGGTTTTTAACTGGATTATTTCTGCAGTGCAGATACAGCCTGAGTTGGTTGTAAAAGGGCAGAGCACCCAACTCTTGTTTTTACTTCCTAATAATGGATTTCCTTTAAAAGAAATAAGCAGTTTGCTTTTCTATCTAATCCTTATTTTTGTTGTTGTTTGTTTGGTCATAATATGAGATGGTCTGGTCTGCCTCCTTCCTTCTTCCCTGAAAATCTCTTAATAAGGAAGCTGGGGAGACTTTTAAAACCTCCCAAAGGAGCCACTTTTGGCCTTTTTGGGGGACTAGCCTCCTCTTAGAAGCCAAAGACTAATGTTTGTGAAGAATAATAATAAGGCTTGTATTAAAACTATCCTCCCCTTTTC
>NW_024836151.1:0-1237 GCF_019175285.1 Sceloporus undulatus
TCTAGGCCCCATTTGTCTGTCTTTTGGGACATCCATAGTATCCACAGCACTCTCTTCCAGCACTAAATCTCAAATCAATTGATTTTCTTTCTATCTGCCTTCTTTACTGTCCAGGTCTCACATCCATACATGGTGATGGGGAATGCAGTGGTTTGGACGGTCCTAACTTTAGCATTCAGTGTTATTTCTTTGCACTTTAGGATTTTATCTTGTTCTTTCATAGCTGCCCTTCCCAGTCCTAGTCTTCTTCTGCTTTCTTAACTACCATCTCCACTCTGATCAATGTTTGTTCCTAAGTAGCGATATAGTAGCAATACAGTAAGTCAAATCATTAATCTTTCTAGTCCTGTTTCATTGGCATCGATCAGCAGTGTGTGTTCACAATTTCAGGGAATGGTTTTTTTCAGCCCAAACTGAAGATGTTTGGGATTCATCCAGAGACAAGATGATAGGGATTAATCCAGCAAATTCTCTACTGCTTAATTATAAAATATATGAATGTGACATAGACTAGACAAATATTCATCCACACCTATTCTATGCTGCCCACATGTTTTCCTTTGAGTATTATATATCAATAAGGACAGATATCCTGTTTGGATTTTGCACAGGGGTGGAATTATATAGTAATCATAGCTAACACTAGGAGTCACAGCCAGGAATAGTGGGGAGATTATTATGAGGAAGTGACTGAGAATATGACAACATGATGGGTACATTCTTTCCAAAGAAGGTTCTAGTCTAGCCCATTCTTTATTATTCCCATTTTGGTTACAGCTTTCGTGGTAAATTTGCACATGGCACTGAGTTTCATGAAGTCCCTGCTGAAAGTCTGTTTTAGAATATGCTTGCTTTGTTTAAAGTTTGCTCATCCAATATTGGTCAGAAATTACCACCACAAACAAATCTTGAAAGGGTTACATTTTTGAACCCCAGTTCTCAGAATTCCTTAGCCAGCATAGCTGCTGGAGATTCTGGGAACTATAAGGCCCATACAGACAGGCCAAAATAAAGCTGACACACGCATCTTAAGAGACCAGAAGCTGCGCCAAAGCTGCGCTCCGGTCCTTAGGACTAGAGCATGGCTTTGGCATGGCTTCTGGCCTTTTAGGATGCATGCATCATTTAAACAGCATACCTCCAAAGTGACCCAAAGCAGCTTTATTTTTGCCTGTCTGTCTAAAAAAATATATTTTATAAAGCTCTGAATCAAACACATACACCCTTCATGGGAATT
>NW_024836152.1:0-1237 GCF_019175285.1 Sceloporus undulatus
TTTTTTTATCCTACACAACACTTTTCAAATGCATTCTCATACTCTTAGAAAACTATACTTTGTATACTTTGAAGTAGGGAGCAGCTATGCTTTCAAGTATGCTAGAAATCTTACTTCAGTGGGTCTAATTTTAGTGGAGCAACTTTGTGAGAGGACAGAACACATATCTGTATGAGTTGGACTTTGGATGTTCTCAAGTGAGTATGTTCTGTTGGAAAGACAAAAATGATTTCTTGCATAAACAACAAAGAGATACACTCTATCAACACCACAAAGGCAAGACCTTGCACCAGAAGGCCAAGCAGCCCCTTCTGATCTGTATGACTACACAGGCTTCCAGGGACGTTCCTGGGCATTCCAATATGCACACAGAACATAATGGTGTCTTTGCACCACTTTAGGGAAGACATTTGGGAGCTCATGGGGAGTTGTTTCTTTAGTTCCTAAAGCTTGGTACATTCACTTACCTTCTCCCTGTTGGACACATTAAAAATCATATTACCAAAGAGGAATTTCACAAACATGCTTTCTCCATCTATGCATTTGTGCATGGAGTCACAGAGAGTATTCCATCAGTTTCTCTATGTGATCGTTGACAGAATCATAGAGTTGGAAGAGACCACAAGGGCCATCCAGCTACATTCACAGCACTCCTGAAAGATGGCCAGTCAACCAGCCTCTGCTTAACAACCTCCACCACACTTGGAGGCAGCATATTCCACTGTCAAACAGCTCTTATTGTCAGGAGGTTCTTCCTAATGTTTAGATGGAATCTTTTTTCCCTGTATTTTAAATCCATTGCTCCCTATTCTAGGGGCTTTCTATACATGGAGGGAGGGGGTGGATCCAAATGGACAAACACACCTGCTCTTCCCTGTTAGGGATGCCATATTCAATCCCTCATATACTGGTATCTAATTTGCATGTTATGCACATTATTGTGCAAAAGGTAAAAGAGGAAAGAACTTAAATTATCCAAATTGTTATAAACATGCATATTATTAATTTGTGTTGTGATCATGCAAATTCAACCCATTCATCACTGCACTGTTTCTACCATTAGATTTCAACCTCAGTATCAATACCAAGCTAAGAGCTCTTTCTTTCCTTCTTTGTTGGTGTGGAGACTTCCAAGCAGCTGCAGAGAGTAAAGGGACTATCTTTACTCTCTTGAGGCTGGTTAAAAGTGAAATGAAAAGACACACTTCTGGTCTGCTTTGCCAGCAGCCAAACTGCA
>NW_024836153.1:0-1237 GCF_019175285.1 Sceloporus undulatus
GCCACTTCTGGAAAGAATAAAATGGCCAACATTTGGCAGTTTGTCCAGAGAGAGCAGTAGATTTCTTCCGGAATCAATTGCTATAGTTCTTTGG
Source organism: Sceloporus undulatus (assembly GCF_019175285.1). Lineage (NCBI taxonomy): Eukaryota > Metazoa > Chordata > Lepidosauria > Squamata > Phrynosomatidae > Sceloporus > Sceloporus undulatus. The sequence continues at coordinate 95 of NW_024836153.1, forward strand.
CATTTACATACATTTTCTTGGCGAGGCCAATCAACATTTGTGTGAAGCTCCACAAGTATAGTCCCATGTCCTTCCACTGCCCAGCAGCCACCAACCCCCAGAGTTGAGGATCTGCAGCTCTTGTTTACCAGTGGGAATGGGAAGGAAGGAAGGTGACCAGACCATGGAGAAATAGTCTCAGTTTGGCTGGGGAGAGAAATGATGGTGTGGCCTCAAATGTAATGTTCTTGCCTTTTTCTTTCCCTAGGAGCTGAGAAAAGCTAATTCTTCATTATCTGAATGGTCTCTCCACTCCCTCCCTTCACCACTGATAAGTGTCAGTAGTAGGGCACTCTCCAAGGACTTGACAGGTTTTTGAATGGAATGCAAGGGCACATAAACATAGGCCTCTGCCCCATCCAGAAAGATACTTGGGCATGTCTTTGTCACTAACAGGATGCTGGCCCTTATGCTTATAAAATGGGCTTCAGCTCCTCACCTTCCTGCATACATTTCAAGCAATAGTTAGTTACCGTATATGCTCAGTAATAAGTCAACCTCATGTATAAATTGAGGGAGGTTCTGGGCCCAAAATTATAGCTTTTGATTTAACTCAGGAATAAGTCAAGGGCAAAACTTAGGGGCATGTAATAACAAAGGATCTAAAGGATGAAGCAAAGGAAAATGATGCCAAAGAACTTACCAAATCCCAGCAGGCATAACTGTTTGTGCTCATACTATAGGTTGGATGGATCAGAGAGTAGAGAGGGATCAGTGCTTCCAGGACAACTTATGCTCTTGCCTTTTACCAGGAGATGGTCTTTTTTAAAAAATAAAATAAAATTTAAGGTACAGCACTTACACTGACCCATGGATAAGTTGACTCAGGTTTTTTGGGTCAAGGTTTTGACTAAAATTTCTAAATTATATATTCAGTAATCCGGTGACTTTCAAGAGGTAGCTAAAGTGGGATAAAGAGAGCAAGGCCTTGGCTGGGATTGGGTGATTTGGGCAAAGGGAGCCTATTGGAATAGTCAGAGGGGGCAGAAGCCTCTCTGACATAGGGTTGCCATAACCCGGCGGCCCCCGTGACGTTCACGGTTTCGGGGGGCCCCTCCCGGTCACGGTCCGGTTTGGGCCCCCACCCGTGCCTTGTTCCCGGCT
>NW_024836154.1:0-1237 GCF_019175285.1 Sceloporus undulatus
TTCAGAGGCAAATTTCATTTTTAAAAAAACAGTTCTTGGGAGTACTCTGGGCTTAAGGGCCACTGGGCCCACCCTCAATTTAGGTCCAGAGATATTCATCCATATCCCCCAGCATTTCACAGATGGGGAAAGGAAGACACATGTGGACAAGCAACACTAGAAGGGGATCAAGATGGCCAATGAAGATCACACAAGCGAGGAAGGGTATGGTAGTTTGCTTGTGCCTCTGACTCCTGGCAAGGGCTAGACCGTGCCACCTTTTCGCCTCCCCTCTCCCCTCTTTTGAGTTGATGGGATGCACATTATTTTGAACTTGTAACACATTTTGCAGCAACTGAACTGACCTGAGGAGAAGGGGGAAAGTGGGAGGAGCAGAGAGAAATAGGACATTTTCAAAGCCCCTGAAAAAATGAGGTGCCAAAGGATTAACCAGGACTCTCTAGGCCAAACTGGGACATTATGTTGTCCGCTTGCTTTCATGAGCCGGCCCAGACACAGATGAAATGAATAGTCAGGATGGCAACTTACCAAAGAGCTGTTGTTCCTGGGCAGCCTCATTCTGTTGGAGCCCGACTCTCTCCGCTTGGCCTCTGTGTCGGCCATCAGGTGGGCAGGGGTCCTGGTGGCCCTGCACTTGGTCACTTCCAACAAGAGAGGCCCCAAAGCCGTATACAAGGAAGCCGAGATGAAGTTCCTGAGAAAAGGAACCAGGGTTAGGATTGACTTGGCAAGAAACCCTGCAGCACTCAAAGACTCAGAGAACAGCATCCTGCTGGTGACATACGCAGGTGACATATGCCTCCTTTGGGCCGATGCAGAGGTGGGCATCCCCTTCCTCCCTCTGCACCAAACAAAGCCCCATGGGCCTAGCATAGATTCACTGCAGTTCCCCTACACAACAGATACTCCATGCCTTCTTAGCGTGGAGGGGGATCAGGGGATTGGGAATTGGAGAGGGCCCTGGTTATGTTCCCGTAGCTAGATGTGAAATGAGTGCCCCAGAAATACCTAAATAAATAAATAATCTGCTGAAACCTTCAGAGGTCCCCAGTGCTTTTCGCCAGCATCAGCCACTTTCCCAAGAAGGCTGCATCCACACTATAGAAATAGAGTACTTTGACACCGCTTAAACCTCTCAGTGCTATGGAATCCTGGGATTTTACCTTTGGGACATTTATCCTTCTGTGACAGATAGCTGATGCCACAATGAACTACAAATCCCAGGATTCCATAGGAC
>NW_024836155.1:0-1237 GCF_019175285.1 Sceloporus undulatus
TAGTCTACTTCCTGAGATGCATTTTAGTTCCAAAGGTGCTACAAGATTTCTGTATCTTTGAATTCTATTTATTATTATTATTATTATTATTATTAACTGAAAGAAAGAAGTTGGCAGCATGAGCTTTCCTAGACTATAGTCTACTTCCTCAGATGCATTTCAAAGGTGCTACAAGATCTCTGTATCTCTGACTTCCATTATTATTAACTGAAAGAAAGAAGTTGGCAGCATGAGCATAGACTAAAGTCTGCTTCCTCAGATGTGTTTTATTATGTTTGTTGTTGTTGTTGTGTGCTTTCAGGTCACTCATTTCCAACTTAACGGTGCCTCTGAGGCAACCCTATCATGGGGTTTTCATGGCCAGATTTCCTCGAGGGTGCTTCCCACGGCCATCCTCTGAGGCTGAGAGAGTATCACCCAATGGGTATCCATGGCCAAGCAGAGATTCAAACCCTGGAACCCAGAGTCAAACCCGTACACCACCCTGGTTCTCATTTTATTTTCATTTTATTGTTATTTTATTATTAGGTATTTTTCTGATGAACTTTCTTTTGTTAAAAAGGTCTTGTTGGTTTGCAATGTGTTTATAGAGCTCTGAGCAAGACAAAGACTTGAAAATAGTACTTTTACCAGCAATAAAATCTTGACATAGGCTGCCTCTACACTGCAGAAATAATCCAGTTTGACACCACTTTAACGACCATGGCTATATCCAGTGTAATTCTGGGAACTGTATTTTGTTGGGGCATCAGAGCTCTCTGACAGAGAAGGCTAAATGTCTCACAAGACTACAGTTTCCAGAATTCCATAACATGGAACCGTGGCAGTTAAAGCAGTGTCAAACCAGATTATTTCTGCAGTGTGGATGCAGTCTGAATCTACATTTAAACTGTTAATTTCGTTTGTCCATTTCCATTAAGTCAAACACCCTTTCAGCATTATTGGCACTGTGTCCTCAAACAGTCCATTGCCCAACACTTTTGCTGTTCTTTTCCTCTTTGAGAAACAGATGTGCCCTGAGCTCCGGGTGCAAGTCTTGTCTGCTGCTGCTCCTATAAAAAAAGAACTTTAGAAGGATCTCCCTATTTTCAGCGAGGACAGGCTGCCAAGTAGATGCATTTCTGGAACAGCAAACATGGTGTTAATGGACTGCTTAGTCGTGCTCGAAATGGAAGACATTTTGGAATTCCTCCTGGACAGAAGGTTGAAATGTAAGACATGTCTTGGAAAGGGAGGG
>NW_024836156.1:0-1236 GCF_019175285.1 Sceloporus undulatus
AGTCCAGGAAATAAACTTTAAATTCTGTCAGCAAGAAGAAGAAAAAACCTACTGCCTTTGAGATCCAGTTTGTTTCAAATCCTTTCAATATAATATACAATATAATAAACAATATAATTTAGGCCATGGCTGGGATACAGAGGATGGATTATGATACTCACTATCCCAACACATACAGTACATTTAGCCACCAAAGAATTATAGTGCATTTAGACATTTCTTGCCACATTTCAGAGGCAAAAGCTAATTTTAAAAAACTGTTCTGTGGAGAACTGTGGGCTTGAGGGCCACTGGGTCCACCCCATATTTAGACCCAGAGATGTTCTCCCATATCCCCCAACATTTCACAGATGGGAAAAGGAAGACACATGTGGACAAGCAACACGAAAAGGTGGTGAAGATGGCCAAAGTTGTTTATGAGGAAAATCACACAAGCTAGGAAGTGCACAACAGTTTGCTTTTGCTTCAGTCTCCTGGGAAGGGCAATATCCTGCCTCTTTCTTACCTTTCCTCTCCCCACTTTTGAGTTGATGGGATGCAAACTGAATGGCACTCAGGAACTGAAGTAAGATGAGAAGGAGGAAAGTGGGAGGAGGAGAGAGCAACCAGGACATTTTTAAAAGCCCCTGAAAAAGTGGGGTGACATAGGATTAACCAGGACTGTCTCTGCTAAATTGAGAGATTATGTTCTCCGTTTGCTTTCATGAACTGGCCCAGCAGTGACACATATGAAACTAATAGTCAAGAACCTCGACTCACCAAAGAGTTCTTGTGTCTCTGCATCCTCTTTCTCTTGGAGCCCATCTCCCTCCGCTTGGCCTCTGTGTCGGCCATCAGGTGGGCAGGGGTCCTGGTGGTCTTGCACTTGGGTCACTTCCAGCAAAAGGTGCCCCAAAGCTGGGTCCAAGGGGGCCGAGATGAAGTCCCTGAGAAAAGAGACCAGAGATTCAAAAAAGGACACAAATTGGATCTCCTATAAAGAGTCAATGCAAATAGATAGAACTGGTTATAGAATAAAGACACGAGAAGATCCCAATGATCAGGGTTATGATCTTTCATGGTTCTTTGACAGACAATTAGAGAGCTCTTCCTAATGGATAAAAACAATACGGTATTTGCAAATCAGACTCTAATACAGAACAGGAAATAATGTTGAATAAAGATGCCTTATTAGCAAAACTTTATAATTGTATTCTTAAAATCTATACAGAAGAGGAAGTTATTAAAGAAAATATG
>NW_024836157.1:0-1236 GCF_019175285.1 Sceloporus undulatus
GCTCCAGAGAACAGGACCTGGAGCAATGGATGCATTCCAAAGGAAAATAGATTCCAGCTCAACATTAGGAGGAGCTTCCTGACAGAAAGGGGTGTTTGACAGTGGAACACACTCCCTCAATGGAGAATGAGGGAGTCTCCTTCTTTGGAGGCCTTTATACAGAATCTGTCAGATATGCTTTGATTGAGATTTTCTTCATGGCAGAAGGGGGTTGGACTGGATGGCTTTGAGATCACAATGGGACAATCTCAATGCTTCAGGTAAGGATCTCAATGGGCCAGTCTCAATCCTTCAGGCAAGGAGCATCAGTCTGAACTCATAAGAGTCCCGTCACAATCTTTCAGGAAAGGTGCCTCAGGCTGAGATCACAATGGGACAGTCTCAATGCTTCAGACAAGGATCATAATCCTTTGGTTGCTATGGGCCAGGCTCAATCCTTCAGGTAAGGAACACCTGCCAATAAGCCCATCTTAATCCTTCAGGGAAGGAACATCAGCCCAAAGTTACAATGAGTTAGTGTCAGTCCTTCAGAAAAGGAGCATCAGTCTGAGATCGCAATGGGCCAGTCTCATGTGTTCAGGTAAGGAAGGAGCAGCCTGAAGTCACAACCTCTCAGGCAACAAGAATCAGCCTGAGGTCACAATGAGCCATCCCCAGTCTTTCGGGAAAGAAGCATCAGCTTGAAGTCACAATGGGATAGTCTAACTCCTTCAACCCAGGAGCATCAGCTTGAATGCACAGTCTCAATGCTTCAGGCAAGGAGCATTAGCCTGAGATCACAATGGGACAGTCTCAATCCTTCAGGAAAGAACATCTTCCTGAACTAACAATAGTTTGGTCTCAATCCATCAGTAAAGGAGCATCAGCCTGAGGTCACAATACGACAGTCTCTATTGTTCAGGCAAGGAGCATCAGACTTAAGTCACACTGCGCCAGTTTCAATCTCTCAGGCAATGAGCGTCAGCTTGAGGTTGTAATGGGTCAGTATCAATCCTCCAGGTATGAAGCACCAGTCTGAAATGACAATAGTCCCATCTCATTCCTGCAGGTAAGAGGCACCAACCTTAAGTCACAATATTCCTGTCTCCATCTTTCAGGCAAGCAGCATCAGACTGAATTCACAGTGGGCCAGTCTCAATGCTTCAGGAAAGAAGCATCTTTGCGAAGTCACAATAGTCCTGTCTCAATCCTTCATGCAAGGAGCATCAGCCTGAGATCACTATTTGGACAGTCTCA
>NW_024836158.1:0-435 GCF_019175285.1 Sceloporus undulatus
GAGGAGTGAGACACCTCTCAATAGCTTTCTTCCAAAAAAAAAAAAAAGCCAGCCAGATTTTAAATCCCTTTCCAGCCCACTGCTACAAAGCAGTTTAAGATTTGTCTGTTTGTTACCCATGCTGGTTTATATAAATTTTGGAATCAATGATAACCCTTGGATGACCCCTGGCCAGACTCCTAGCTTGCCCGCCATTACTGGCAAAGCGACAAGACATGTTCACATGCCTTAGGGAAATAGCAACATTAACATCTCAGAAGGTCTGGGAAGTCGCAAGAAGGGATTATCTTCAGCCAGAAAGAATAAATGTTTGCCTTTCCTGGAACAATCACCCCCCTCCTCAAATCTGTTGTCCAAACAACTTAAGTCATAGATATTATCAGACCCAGACATCCAGGTGAAAGAAAGCAATTAAACACCTTTGTTCCAATCACC
>NW_024836158.1:535-884 GCF_019175285.1 Sceloporus undulatus
AACACCTTTGTTCCAATCACCAAAACTCTCTGCCCTCAGGCCAGATTTGGCCCATAAAAGGTCCCCACTTTTGCTGCTCAGCGCGCCATTTGCAAGGTCTACTTACTCCACGTCAGTCAGACCTCTGTTTTTGGTAGCCGGCATTTCTGCTCAAACCCAGGTTGTGGAGCAGACTGTCTCACTGTCCATCACCACTCCATTCACTTCCCGGAGGGAATCTACATTCTGGTAAGCATCACCCTTAGTAACGCCTGAAATCTGTTCCTATTTTCCAACCCTAATTTTCCTGAGTCCTGAGTGTTTGTGTGAGTGTATGTGCAACGCATGTGTTTTTCCCCTATTTCAATAA
>NW_024836158.1:984-1236 GCF_019175285.1 Sceloporus undulatus
AATAACAACATAATAAAATTCCCCTACGGACCCTTGGCTACAATTTGGTGGAGAAAGCTTGGGCATAGAACTCTCCCCCGAAATCTGGACTTTCCAAACTGATCACTTGGGCTGTCTAGATCTCGGAACGTAGAGAGAACAGGGATTCCAAAAAGAAACCGCTGCAGACAGGAATAAATAGGGAGGTGTGTGTGTGTGTTCTTGAGCGCTTGGCCATAAGGGCAAAGGGCTATCTTGGGTTGGCTAATCCCG
>NW_024836159.1:0-477 GCF_019175285.1 Sceloporus undulatus
ATTTGGAGCATATGATGCTGCTGGTAGGGTTGTCAGCACAGCCCTTCTTCAATGTATGGAACTCACTGGGCTCAGACAGGCCAAAATAAAGCGACCTGAAGCAGCTTTATTTTGGCCTGTCTGTTCAGGCCCACTGTTACATGAATAAGGTATGCAGTGTGCCTTTGAAGCATAAGACCACAGAGAAGTCCATAAAATCTGGCAGACTAAATCCTAGCACTTATGAATAGCCTTTAAACAAAATTGGCTATTAGTTTATTATTCTGGATTTGCTGTTTCCTTTATGTTTTTCATGTATTAACAAAATGCTATAGATTTTTCTGGGCCTCCATTTTAGAATCATAGAATCATAGAATCGTAGAGTTGGAAGAGACCACTAGGGCCATCCAGTCCAACCCCCTGCCATGTAGGAAATCCAAATCAAAGCATCCCTGACAGATGGCCATCCAGCCTCTGTTTAAAGACCTCCAAGGAAGG
>NW_024836159.1:577-1236 GCF_019175285.1 Sceloporus undulatus
TAATGTTCAGGTGGAATCTCTTTTCCTGTAGCTTGCATCCATTGTTCCGGGTCCTGTTCTCTGGAGCAGCAGAAAACAAGCTTGCTCCCTCTTCAACATCACATCCCTTCAAATATTTAAACAGGGCTACCATATCACCTCTTAACCTTCTTTTCTCCAGGCTAAACATCCCCAGCTCCCTAAGTCGTTCCTCATAGGGCATGGTTTCCAGACCCTTCACCATTTTTGTTGCCCTCCTTTGAACACGCTCCAGTTTCTCAATGTCCTTTTTGAATTGTGGCACCCAGAACTGGACACAATATTCTAGGTGGGGCCTGACCAGAGCAGAATACAGAATTTTAATTATTTATTTTTTGCTACTCATGCAGCTTTAGGTTTTCCCTTGCTTTTTTGTTATATACTTCTATATTAGTCTGTTGATTTGTTGTTGTGCTGTTGTCTTAATGGTATGCTGATAGCCACCTTGGGTAATTTCATAAGAAAGGCACAATATAATTTTAAATTAATAAAGAAAATAAACTCATGCACCGATTCTTAAACTGTTCTATTTCTGCTGAGAGTTAGGCAATAGCCGGCTGCCATAGCTTGCCTGGCTCAAGATTTCTCTTGGAAGGAGAATCCTTAGGCCTATAAAATAAATCTGCTGTCTGACCATGGCT
>NW_024836160.1:0-568 GCF_019175285.1 Sceloporus undulatus
CGTATCCCGGAACAGTTTTTTCCAATCTAACTTTTTCGTATCCCGGAAATTTCGTAACACGATCAATTCGTATCCCGGGGTACCACTGTATTTGTTGCTGTTAACTGGCATCAAGTCGACTTTGACTTATGGTGAGCCCATGAATGGGAGACCTCCTCCAAGTCACCCAACCAGCATTCTCAGGACTAGCAGACTCAGAGCCATGGTTTGTTTGACTGAGTCTATCCATCTGGAATGTGGCCTTCCTCTTTTGCTACTGCCTTCTACCTTATCAAACATTATTGTCTTTTCTGGTGAGCCATGTCTTCTCATGATATGTCCAAAGTATGGCAACCTTAGTTTAGTCATCTTCTAGGGAGAGTTCAGGCTTGATTTGCTCTAGGACCCATTCATTTGTTTTTTTAGCAGTCCATGATATCTGCAGAACTCTTCTCCAGCACCACATCTCAAATGAGTTTATTTTTTTCCTGTCAGATTTCTTGTGTATTTGTAATTATCTGACTCAAACTATCATTCCTGTTCACTTCAGCTCACTCTCCCTGAGAATTACAGTGCGCCTGCATCATAC
>NW_024836160.1:668-1236 GCF_019175285.1 Sceloporus undulatus
CGTATCCCGGAACAGTTTTTTCCAATCTAACTTTTTCGTATCCCGGAAATTTCGTAACACGATCAATTCGTATCCCGGGGTACCACTGTATTTGTTGCTGTTAACTGGCATCAAGTCGACTTTGACTTATGGTGAGCCCATGAATGGGAGACCTCCTCCAAGTCACCCAACCAGCATTCTCAGGACTAGCAGACTCAGAGCCATGGTTTGTTTGACTGAGTCTATCCATCTGGAATGTGGCCTTCCTCTTTTGCTACTGCCTTCTACCTTATCAAACATTATTGTCTTTTCTGGTGAGCCATGTCTTCTCATGATATGTCCAAAGTATGGCAACCTTAGTTTAGTCATCTTCTAGGGAGAGTTCAGGCTTGATTTGCTCTAGGACCCATTCATTTGTTTTTTTAGCAGTCCATGATATCTGCAGAACTCTTCTCCAGCACCACATCTCAAATGAGTTTATTTTTTTCCTGTCAGATTTCTTGTGTATTTGTAATTATCTGACTCAAACTATCATTCCTGTTCACTTCAGCTCACTCTCCCTGAGAATTACAGTGCGCCTGCATCATAC
>NW_024836161.1:0-1236 GCF_019175285.1 Sceloporus undulatus
GTCTCCTCTTAGAATATTGATGAAAATGGTGCAACTTCCAAGTAAAGGTGGGTTTGGTTTTCTGGATCTTGCCAAATCAATTGGCATGTTTGTTATCTTGCACTAATTTTTAGTCTTCACCTAAACCAGATAATTAATCATGTTCAGTTTTGGAATCCTCTTTTTTTAGCACTTTTATCTCAATGGATGGCATTAGATTCTAAATTTATTAAAACAGATAAGACTTTTGACTGCAATTTCTGCAGTTACAACAGTATGGCAAATATTGTCACAACAATTCCCATTTGACCCATGTGCCCAATGCCCATGCTAAATTGACTTTAAGGGGAAATCCTAATTTAAATATTGGGTTTTTAAAAAAACTCTTTCAGAAAACATGGAGAGAATGGGATTTTTACTCTAAAATTAATTATTAGGTGCTGATGATGAGTTTGCCGTTTCCAGCTTTGCAGGATCAGTTTAATGTACCTTCAGCAGCCAAATGCCAGAGCTTATGTTTACAACATTTACTACAATCTAGATCTGGTCCTGCAGCTCTTAGTGCTTCTGAGGCTCCTTTAATATTAGAAATACCAGTAGAGGCTGGTATAGGGAACTGGAATGCCCAGTAATGACCAATTGTCTGTTGTTTTAATATCTATAATAAGTATGGCTATAAATCTCCAAATATGTCTTCTACAATAGAAGCTGTTATTTTGAGTACATTGGTCACCACAATGTCCTTTTAATAAGGCCAATGCTTCTCTAACCCACATGTTTTGGAAATACCTCATAGTTGCTTCATTTTGGGCAGAATTAATTACACAAATAAAATTGGTAATAGAAAGTTCTCTGAGGTTTAGAGATGTTTTAAACTGTGCACCGACCAATATCTTGGAATTTAGCACATAGCCAACGGAAATGCATCTTTCGTGCCCTCTTAACTTCTAAAAGACTTAAATCTGCACTGGAAGGATAACTTTTCCTCACCTGTGATCCTATGGATAGAAAATTTAACAACATTTGCAGCTGCTGAAACTGAAATTTTGACACAACCTATAAATGGACTTATATTCAGATATTTGGTCTACTTTTAATAAAATGTAGGAATAATTATTTTATTATTTTCACCTTTTTACTAAAATGCTAGAATATCACAATATAAAACAGAGCACCTTATGGCATATATGTCAGGAATGATGGGAGTTGTTGCACATAACCTCAGGCTGTAACTCCACATCAACTTGGTAAAGCTGA
>NW_024836162.1:0-422 GCF_019175285.1 Sceloporus undulatus
TATTGATTGCATGTATCTTCTTCAATAAAATCTGTTCCTTTTTCAAAGTACTGCCTTTCCTGTTGCAAGAGGGGCTGCAATTAGGAGCCTGACAGATATCTCTCTCCCCTTCCATTCACCCTGCTATCCCAAAAGGGCTGGAGAACATACCAAACCAACCACAAAACCTTTCCCTGCTCTTGTGTAATGACAGGTCAGTCAAAAATACAACGCAGATAGTCCATGATCTCCTACTGGATGAAGAGGCTGACCTGGCTTGTTTCACAGAGACCTGGCTGGGTGATGATAGCTCAGCCACCTGGGATCAGGCCTTTCCAGCCGGGTTCTCAGTCTTTGAGCAGGTAAGAGGACGTCGCTTTGGTCCATGAAGACAATCTTGCTTTGGCCAGGATACCTATCCATAAGAAGGACCATATTGAATA
>NW_024836162.1:522-1236 GCF_019175285.1 Sceloporus undulatus
CATACCAAACCAACCACAAAACCTTTCCCTGCTCTTGTGTAATGACAGGTCAGTCAAAAATACAACGCAGATAGTCCATGATCTCCTACTGGATGAAGAGGCTGACCTGGCTTGTTTCACAGAGACCTGGCTGGGTGATGAGAGCTCAGCCACCTGGGATCAGGCCTTTCCAGCCGGGTTCTCAGTCTTTGAGCAGGTAAGAGGACGTCGCTTTGGTCCATGAAGACAATCTTGCTTTGGCCAGGATACCTATCCATAAGAAGGACCATATTGAATATATTTGCCTCAGCTTAAAGACTAGGGAAAATCTGGGGATTCTGCTGGTTTAATGTCCACTCCGTTGCTTAACATTAATACTCTCTGGAAAAGATAACATCAGAATTAACACAAACCAGGGAAACAGTGACATTCTGGAGGAAGAAAATAAAAAATTGGGAAAAGAGATAGAGAGATTAACAGAAGAATATACTGAAGATACAGCAGAAAGAATTAAGTTAGAGCAAAGATTTAGGGAACAATGTCTTAGAATAAGAGGGCTTCCTGAACAGAAGGATGAAGATCTATATAAAAGGATAATACCGGCCTTGGCTGAATTTATGGACCTAGATAATGAAACTTTTCTCCTTGAGGTGGACAAGATGTTTAGAGTAAGCTCCTGGGTCACAAAACAGAAGACACTGCCCAGTAAAACCAAGGCACCCAAAGAGCCAGGGC
>NW_024836163.1:0-1236 GCF_019175285.1 Sceloporus undulatus
TGTGTGCATCTTCTCAGGAAGCTTTTTTCAAATGGAATGTAAAAAGTAAAGGGGTATGGTTAACATATAAAGATATTCTATGTATAGAAGGTTCTGGTTATAGAATAAAAACCTGGGATGAACTCAATGAGCAAGGGTATGAGACTACTTGGTTCTTCTACAGACAACTGAGGGAACGATATCTAATGGACAATAAATGCTGGGGAATTGGTCCAACAGAGTCAGAATTAGAACAAGAATTAATGTCAGAGAAAAAATCCCTCTTAGCAAGAATATATAAATGTCTCCTCAAATTTTATACGGAAGATGAATTAATTAAGGATAACATGATTAGATGGTCCCAAAATTTCAGCTTTGAAATTAAATTAGAACAATGGGAGCAGACATGGGGTAAAAGATTAAAGTACACGACCTGTCAGCAGATTAGAGAGAATTATTATAAGGTATATTATAGGTGGTATTTAACACCAGAAAAGATATGTAAAATGTTCAAAAACTGTAGTAATCTTTGTTGGAAATGCGGAAAAGAAAGGGGTTCAATCTATAATATGTGGTGGACATGTGAAAAAGCAAAATCTTTCTGGAAAATGATCCTATTTGAAATTAAGAAAATTATATCTCTTCCACTTAAATTCTCTCCAGAAATATTTTTGTTGAATATAATTGAACCGGAATGGGAAAAGAGTCATGGTAAAATATTATTTTATATGTTATCGGCAGCTCGCATGATCTACGCCCGTAAATGGAAGCTACAAGAATTACCATCCAAAGAAGAATGGATAATGAAACTGTTGGATTTAATGACTATGGACAAACTTTCCAGAAGCATGAGGAATGAATCTTTGAACTGTTATCAAAAAGATTGGTCGTATGTCTTAGAGTACCTTAAAATTGTATTGAATGATGAAACAGATTTAAGTTTAATCTTAGTTGAATGAGGTACTCACTCTACTTCCTTTCTCTTACTACTCTTTGAAATACATCTCTTTTTTCTTCTCATCTTTGGTTATATAGGGCTATCACCTTTCAATTTTGAAATGATAACCTAGCTGTTATTTTTTTTTCTTTTGGCAAAAGGGAAAAGAAGCTCTTATGAATCTCAGCCATATATATGTAAAGCATTATATATAGGGGTACTGAATAAGTTATACAACATGTAATAGATTGTTTATCTTTTTTTGATATTAAGAGAGAAAAGATAAGTTGGCAAAATATATAACAAGGTGCAAGAGGAGA
>NW_024836164.1:0-568 GCF_019175285.1 Sceloporus undulatus
GCCTTCCCTTCGTTCCCTCTCATCATCAGGGTGGTGTCCAAGATGACAACGGACCACTCGCATGCGATCCTGATCACCCCGTGGTGGCCGAAACAGCCCTGGCTTGCATTCCTTCTCCACCTCTCCAGGAGATGCTTCCTCCGCCTCGACCCTTGTCCGGACCTGCTGTCGATCCAGGACGGACGGATTCTCCACCCGGACATCGAGAGCCTGCCGCTGGTAGCCTGGAGGATACAGCCCTGACTGCCGTGCCGGAGGCGGTGAGGACGGTGATCCTGGCTGCAAGGAAACCTTCCACCCAGCAGTCCTATGCCCTGAAATGGAGGAGGTTTAGCCTCTTCCTCGACCGAAAGGGCTTGTCTCCTACTCATGTTTCCACTCCAGTGGTGCTGGAGTTTTTGATGGCGCTTCTGGATCAGGGGCTGTGCCTTGCATCCATCAAGTGCTACTTGTCTGCCATTTGCGCTAAGTACCAATTTGGGGGGAGGGCTTCCTTCTTCAAGGACCCCTTGGTGAAGGGGTTCCTTAAGGGGTGTGCCAACCTGTATCCTCCTGTGTCGGTACCGGC
>NW_024836164.1:668-1236 GCF_019175285.1 Sceloporus undulatus
GCCTTCCCTTCGTTCCCTCTCATCATCAGGGTGGTGTCCAAGATGACAACGGACCACTCGCATGCGATCCTGATCACCCCGTGGTGGCCGAAACAGCCCTGGCTTGCATTCCTTCTCCACCTCTCCAGGAGATGCTTCCTCCGCCTCGACCCTTGTCCGGACCTGCTGTCGATCCAGGACGGACGGATTCTCCACCCGGACATCGAGAGCCTGCCGCTGGTAGCCTGGAGGATACAGCCCTGACTGCCGTGCCGGAGGCGGTGAGGACGGTGATCCTGGCTGCAAGGAAACCTTCCACCCAGCAGTCCTATGCCCTGAAATGGAGGAGGTTTAGCCTCTTCCTCGACCGAAAGGGCTTGTCTCCTACTCATGTTTCCACTCCAGTGGTGCTGGAGTTTTTGATGGCGCTTCTGGATCAGGGGCTGTGCCTTGCATCCATCAAGTGCTACTTGTCTGCCATTTGCGCTAAGTACCAATTTGGGGGGAGGGCTTCCTTCTTCAAGGACCCCTTGGTGAAGGGGTTCCTTAAGGGGTGTGCCAACCTGTATCCTCCTGTGTCGGTACCGGC
>NW_024836165.1:0-1236 GCF_019175285.1 Sceloporus undulatus
CCTCACCCAATCAATGCCTTGGACCAGAGGTTCAGGAGAAATAGGGAGGTATGACATCAGTCGGCCAGGAGAGATGGGACAGGTATGCAAATCTCGAGATCTCAAAGTATCCATGAGGTGGACAGATGTTTAAACGGAGGCTCAAAACCGAGGGATGTCCCCAGAGGGCATTTCTGCCCAGAGTGGAAATGGAAAGGAATTGTAGCAGTTGTTTGCCACCTGTTCCATGGAAGAGAGTGGATCAATTGCCTTAGGTGACACTCACATTGGGAAGTGGCAAAACCTTTCCTTATGAATGATGGTCTCTGTGGTTTGGTATCAAAGCCCCCCATGGGGGAGGGGGGACAAGATGGTCACAATTGTGCTGGTATTGGTTGTATAATGGTAGCGTCCCTAGGTATGGAGGGAACAAACCAATTTATGAGATTTGATTGTACAGTCCTGAAGCCGTCCATATGGTGAGGGATTATCTGTATCCAGAGTGAATAGATTGTGATCCCAAATTTTACAGGGATCAACTCAGAAGTCAGACTTGAATGTTGGCATTAAGTGACATTTAGCCGTCCAGTCTGAGATGAAGGACATCGTCATAAATTGTAGTGTGTAAATGGCGATGTCTTCCCTCGTATGGAGGGAGTGCCACATCCCCCGAATCGGCTATATAGGGATAGCCGTGATATCATGCCTCGGTACAGAAGGAATATTTACACTGTACAGTAAATCTCGGTACAAAGGGTACAGCCATGGCTTACACTGTACTGTACAGTAAATCTTGGTACAGAGGGAACAGCCATGGCTTTGAATCCAAACCAGCATCATCCATACTGGCTGGTGGGAACAGGTAATTGTGGCCTCAAAACGAACCCGATAGCAGCAAGGAGCATGCAACGGTATCAATAATGGCCCTCAGAAACTGGCCAGGGAGTCAGAGACCGATGCAGATCGAAGTTGCACAGCCGTCCAATTGGTCTGGCACTGAAGAGCCAGGGACCCATGAGGGTCGATGTCAGGCTGCAAGCCAATCGATATGACTCCAGGAAGTCAGGGACCGATAAGGTTCCACACTGGGCTGCCGACCAGTCGCTATGACCCTGGAGATTCAGGGACCGACGAGGATCCATGTTGGGCTGGCATCCAGTCGGTATGACCCCAGAAAGTCAGGGACTGATGAAGATCCATGTTGGGCAGCCATCCAGCTGGTATGACTCCGGAGAGTCAGGGACCGATGAGGATCCA
>NW_024836166.1:0-1236 GCF_019175285.1 Sceloporus undulatus
GTTATGACCCAGGAAGCCCTGAATGGCTGAGTTTCAAGCCTCCTGGCCAATGGCATCCCCAAATAAGCGGCATATTCATAAAGTAAATCAAGAAATGAAAACAAATCCATACTGGAGGTTTTTAAGGGAGGAGCTTGCAACAGGATCCCGAGTTATTTGTAATCGTTCTCTGCTTAAACTTTTCTAAAAGCATGGTAAAATGCCTCTGGCAATCTGTGTAGGTGCCTGTTGCAGCACATTCAGGTACAAAAGAAGAGCTGGATGTGCCCCCTGCTTTCCAGCCCCAGGGAAAGGCGCATGGGCTCCTTCCAAGGAGAGTTTTGGGGGGACCAGCGATGTAGACAGTGAAACAACCGGAGGAAATTAAAACCAGGATAAAACCTGAGTGGCTTTCATTAGCATTTTGCTGGGTCTTGCTTTTGGTGTTTTTCAGGACTAGTAGCCAAACTTGGTTTACTTTGAGGTTTTCTTCAGGTGTTTGTGGGTTTGAACAGGAAAGAGGAAAGCCCAAAAGAAAACACAGTTTAGCTACAAGTCCTGAAAAACACCAAAAGCAAGACCCAGTTCATGCCAATGAATGGAGTATATCACATGGAGCTTTTGGGTGGTTTTGTGGCTCAGTTCCAGCTCACTTCCGAAGTGACTGCACTTCCAACGATGCGGTTTCACCTCATAAAGGGACTGTTTTATCAGACACCATTGATTTCTATGGGAGCCCCTTGCGAAGTGCTTCAGCAGCGTTTCTGAAGTCACCCCTCATTTTGGTAAAAACGGGGGAAAAGTGACTCCAGAGAATTTGTTTCCAGGCTGCCTTCAATGGCACTGCGATTTGTTCTGGTATGGAAAAGCACTCCGATGCCACCCCCCTTGGCCCCTGCGTCCTGCTCCGTCATCCCCCTCCTTCATGCCATCTCCTCCTCTCTGCCAACCGGCTGATCCCATCATCCCCTGCGTCCCGTGCTTCCTCCTAGACCCCTATCTGCTCCCCTCCTTCAGCCTCCCACCAATCTCATCATCCCTGCCTTCTCCTAGACCCCGATCTGCTCCCCTCCTTCAGCCTCCCACCAATCCCATCATCCCCTGCCTTCTCCTGCATCCTGATCCTGGCCCCAGGGACCCCCACCGACCTTTCCCATCATCCCCTGACTGCTCCCGCATCCCGATCCTGGCCCCAGGGACCCCCAACGACCTTTCCCATCATCCCCTGACTGCTCCTGCATCCCCATCCTGGCCCCA
>NW_024836167.1:0-1236 GCF_019175285.1 Sceloporus undulatus
TTTATTTCCCCACTAATATTTTTCCAGAATTCTTTGGCTTTCTCACACGACCACCAACAGTGAAAATAAGAGCCTATGGCTTTACTACACTTCCAGCAGATATTGTTTGTATTTTTATAAATTTTTGCTAATTTTGCAGGTGTTAGGTGCCATCGATAGAACATTTTGTACCAGTTTTCTTTTAAGTTTTGGGCTGCTGTAAATTTCAAATTTTGTTTCCAGGACTTTTCCCAATGATCCAAATTTATATTATGTCCACAATCTTTCGCCCATTTAATCATAACATCCTTGATAGTCTCTTCTTCACTGTCCCATCTTATCAATATATTATACAGTTTACTCATTAAACCCTTCTGGTCTCCTATAGAGCTCAGAATCTTATCAATTTCAGAAAGTGCGATTTTGTGCTCCCATCTCTAAGGTCATGTTGAGCTTTTAGAAAAATATCTTTTGCTTCTAATTCCTTTTGGGATTTAATTTCTACTTTTCCTTTCTTGATTTCTAATAAATCATCATAGGTGACCCAATCTCCCTCTCTGTACATTTCAGTTCTGTAAATCGCTTCTAAAGGGGAAGCCCATTTAGGTAGACCGATAACTATTCTGTCTTTGTGTTTTTTCCATACTTTTAGTAAAGCTTGTCTAATACAGTGGTTGTTAACTGCGGAATCTGCTTTATCTTTGTTATCCAAGAGAAAACCATGCAAACCAAACTTCAGATATTCGCTTTCCAATTCTAAAGATTTTTTATCCTGCAGATTTACCCACTTTTTTAACCATAATAAGCAGTTAGCTTCATAATAAATTCTGATATTTGGGACCTTTAACCCTCCTCTTTCCTTAGCATCTTGTAAAACCTTGAATTTGATTCTAGGTTTCCTCCCCTCTCATATAAAATTCAATAAGTCTTTCTGCCAATTTTTAAAAATCTTATCTGATATTGCTATCGGAAGTGTTTGGAAAAGAAATAGTACTTGAGGGATAATATTCATTTTAATGGCCGCAATTCGTCCTAAGAAGGATAAATGTAATTTATTCCAAATATTTAATTGCATCTTGATTTTTTTCCATACTTTACCATAATTGTTTTCAAACAGGTCATTTGTTTTATTTGTAATTATTACACCCAAATATCTTGCTTTATTTTTAACTTCAATTCCTGAACGTTTGGCTAGTTCCACTGTTTGTTTCTTACTCATATTTTTTACTATGATCACCGATTTCTGCAGATTTACTT
>NW_024836168.1:0-1236 GCF_019175285.1 Sceloporus undulatus
GCTGCTGCCTGGCCTCTGCTGCCTTCTGTGCCCCTGGTGAAGTTGGGAAAGAGGGAAGGCTTGCTTCTGGCTTGGCTGCTGGTTTTCCTGAGGGCTGCAGGAGTGGCTTTTAAACTCACCACTCCTGCCACGCCCTCCTGCTGCTGCCTGGCCTCTGCTGTCTCCTGTGCCTCCGATGGAGTTGAGGGAAGAGGGAAGGCTTGCTTCTGACTTGGCTGCTGGTCTTCCTGAGGGATGGAGGAGTGGTTTTTGAAGCTTACCTCTCCTGCCATGCCCTCCTGCTGCTGCCTGGCCTCTGCTGTCTGCTGTGACCCTGGTGTAGTTGTGGGAAGAGGGAAGGCTTGCTTCTGGCTTGGCTGGTTGTCTTCGTGGTGGTTGCACGAGTGGCTTTTGAAGCTTACCACTCCTGCCATGCCCTCCTGCTGCTGCCTGGCTCTGCTGTCTCCTGTGCCCCTGCTGAAGTTGGGGGAAGAGGGAAGGCTTGCTTGTCGCTTGGCTGCTGGTCTTCCTGAGGGCTGCAGGAGTGGCTTTTAATATCACCAATCCTGCCATGCCCTCCTGCTGCTGCCTGGCCTCTGCTGCCTTCTGTGCCCTTAGGGGAAGAGGGAAGGGTTGCTTCTGGCTTGGCTGCTGGTCTTCCTGAGGGCTGGAGGAGTGGCTTTTGAAGCTTACCGTTCTTGCCATACCCTCCTGCTTCTGCCTGGCCTCTGCTGCCTTCTGTGCTCCTGGTTAAGTTGGGGGAAGAGGGAAGGCTTGCTTCTGCCTTGGCTGCTGGTCTTCCTGAGGCCTGCAGGAGTGACTTTTAAAGCTTACCACTCCTGTCATGCCCTCCTGCTGCTGTCTGGCCTCTGCTGCTGCCTTCTGTGCCCTTGGTGGAGTTGGGGGAAGAGGGAAGGCTTGCTTCTGACTTGGCTGCTGGTCTTCCTGGGGCTGGAGGAGTGGCTTTTGAAGCTTCCCACTCCTGCCATGCCATCCTGCTGCTGCCTGGCCCCTGCTGCCTTCTGTGCCCTTGGTGGAGTTGGGGGAAGAGGGAAGGCTTGTTTCTGGCTTGGCTGCTGGTCTTCATGAGGGCTGGAGGAGTGGCTTTT
Organism: Sceloporus undulatus; assembly: GCF_019175285.1. Classification (NCBI taxonomy): domain Eukaryota; kingdom Metazoa; phylum Chordata; class Lepidosauria; order Squamata; family Phrynosomatidae; genus Sceloporus; species Sceloporus undulatus. The sequence continues at coordinate 1,089 of NW_024836168.1, forward strand.
GAAGCTTACCACACTTGCCATGCCGTCCTGCTGCTGTCTGGCTTTTGCTACCTTCTGTGCCCCTGGTGGAGTTGGGGGAAAAGGGAAGGCTTGCTTCTGGCTTGACTGCTGGTCTTCCTGAGGGCTGCAGGAGTGGCTTTTAATATCA
>NW_024836169.1:0-1236 GCF_019175285.1 Sceloporus undulatus
ATCCCTTGAGAATGTTTTAGGGCATGTGTGCAGAAGCAGACACTCCCGCATTCAACCCAGTGCCCTGTTTCCTTCTCCCTCAACCACCTGCTCTTAACCTCATGCCTGAGCTGACCTCAAGTATGCAGAGAAACTAAATTCTGCTAAATTCTGGCTCACAGCAACCTAGGCAGTTCAAGTGTACACCATGTGCTGATGAGCAGCCAGCTCCACAAGGCTACCCTCTCCCACTCACCCCATCCCACTCCCCATGTGCTCATACTGACCCTGTTTTTTTGGTGGCAGCAGCAGTGTCCCTCATCTTAGCAGAATGGAGGAAAGCAGTAAAGCCCGATGAACCTTTCCAAAGTATTTTTATTTAATCACCAGTTAACTTGAGTCTTTAGAGCAGTTTGTGTTTTCCGTGTGTCTTTTCCCTCACCCATGCCTTCTCCACTTTTTTCTATTGCTGTCTGCCTCTGCTCTTCTTAGCTGCAACCCACAAAGGGGGGGGGGGAGGAGGCAGCCACTCAAATGCCCCATCCTCACACCGCCCATTGTTCAGATGGAGTCAGAACATACCCAGTAAGACATAACAGGTGGAAACCCACATTGTTTAAACTGAAAAGTAGTGAATGAAGGCTCTGACATGCAAAAAATAAAAATTAAAAAACAACACTGTTCCAGCAAAACAACAACAAAAAAACAACAACAACACTCACAACTAGCAACTTGTTATAAAGAAAAGTTACTTCCCAGGTCTGCTAACAGCAAGTATATAAACATGGCACAGCACTACGCTGACAAAGAGTAGACCTCTGCTATTCAGTCCTGATAAATATTTGGGCAGATGGGCCAGACTATGGGCCCGAACAGACAGGCCAAAATAAAGCTGCTTCGGGTCACTTTGGAGGTATGCTGTTTAAATGATGCATGTGTCCTAAGAGTCCGGAAGCTATACCTAAGCCGCACTCCAGTCCTAAGGACTGGAGTGCAACTCTGATGCAGCTTCTGACCTCTTAATATGTGTGTGTCATTTAAACAGCATACTTCCAAAGCGACCCGAAGCAGCTTTATTTTGGCCTAGTCTGTTTGGGTCCTATGAGAGTTTTTGTACATTTTGCACTGATAATCTGCATTTCAGCACTGTGTGTGTGTGTGTGTGTGTGTGCAAAATGCAAACACTTGGGTTTTGCACACAAAATAACACTGCACAGAAAACAAACTATTTTATGCAAAGTGCACTTTTTTGTGCAA
>NW_024836170.1:0-1236 GCF_019175285.1 Sceloporus undulatus
GGGACCTGGGACTAGTGGTCAACCTCGACAAGTCTCAACTGCTCCCCGCCAAGCAGATAAAATTCATAGGGTCCATCCTCGACTCCAACGACTGTATGGCATACCTACCTCCAGACCGCTTTCGGGCCCTGGTCCACGCCGTGAACCGCTGCACCACCCGGAGACGACTACCAGCCAGAGACATCCAAGTAGCCTTGGGGCACATGGCGTCGACGACATTCGTTACACCGTGGGCAAGGCTTCGATCCCGACCTCTACAGTCATGGTTCCTGTCGGAGTTCGATCCAGAAAGGGACTCCCCGTCTCGCAGGCTGACCATCCCGAGACCTGTCGCACGATCCCTCTGTTGGTGGCTCGACTCCCGCAACGTCTGCGTCGGCATGCCTTTTTCGCTCCCCCAGCCAGAGCTGGTACTCACCACAGACGCATCCGAAGAAGGATGGGGAGCCCATGTTCTGGACTTGTGGGCCAAGGGCATCTGGTCGTTAGACGAAAGGACACTTCATATCAACGCACTAGAGCTCTTGGCGGTGGAAAAAGCTTTGAAAGCCTTCGAGTCATCTTTGCAACGCAAGGTCATCCAGCTCAGGACAGACAACACCACGGTGATGTACTACCTAAACAAGCAAGGAGGCACCAGGTCTCGCACCCTTCTGGACATTACCCTCCGGATATGGGACTGGTGCATCCCCCGGAACATCATGCTTCAAGCAGTACATTTACCGGGCATCCAAAACTCTCATGCGGATCTGCTCAGCAGGTCTCCGACGGCCTGCCACGAGTGGAGGCTCCATCCAGAGACAGTGCACGATCTCTTCACCAGATGGGGAACACCTCAGATGGACTTGTTTGCGACCGTGTACAATTCCCATTGTCCCCAGTTCTGCTCCCGGACGCCGAACGACGGTTCCCTCGGCGATGCGTTCGGGCTTCGATGGTCGGGGATGATGCTCTACGCCTTTCCCCCGTTCCCTCTAATCACCAGGACAGTAGCCAAGATGACTGCGGACGCGGCCAACGCGATCCTGATCACGCCCTGGTGGCCGACACAGCCCTGGTTTCCAAACCTTCTTCACCTGTCTCAAGCCAACTTTCTCCGGCTCGAGCCCAGGCCAGATCTTTTGACAGTCCAGGGAGGACGAGTCCGACACCCGGACATCGAGACCCTTCCCCTGGTGGCTTGGAGAATCCGTGCCTAGCGCAGTTGTCAGCCCCGATACGGAGGGTCATTTTGGC
>NW_024836171.1:0-1236 GCF_019175285.1 Sceloporus undulatus
CATCCTGACCCATGCTTTCAAACTTTGCCCAGCTTCTGACTTATTTTTCAATATTCTTACATATGCAAATCTTGAAAATCTGTCCACAATTACTAGGAAATATCTGCTTCCCCCTAGTGACAAACAATTAGCTTGGGCTACGTCAGCATGTACAAATTGAAACGGTCTTTGAGCAATCCTTTTGGACTTCTTGGCAACAGGATAAGCTCTGACCTTCACTTGGTTACATACAGTACAGTCTAAATGATTTTTACATTCTGCTACTTTTAAATCTGGGCACATGCTTATTAAACTCTTTAAACACTTAAAACTTGCATGGCCAAATTTCCTATGAAGCTCATGTATGCAGTCTTTGTGCAACGGAACATTATCTATGCTATTAGCATTCTCAACCTTGTACTTATCAACATTTTCTTCTAGAAAATAAAGCTTATCTTTTTTCAAACCTATGCCACGCAGTTCCCCATTTAAAGTTATTTTACATAAGTTCTTTTCAAAAGTGACTATGTAGTCTCTGTCTGTTAATCTGCTCACTGATAATAAATTGTTTTCTAATTCTTTCACATGCAAAACATCATTAAAGTTTTCTTTTAGCCCTGGAATGTAAACTGTTCCCATTTGATTTATAGTTGTGAGCTCATTCCCATCAGCTAGAACCACTGTATTTACGTTTGACTGCTTCTTATCATTAATTAAATTAATATTATTACACATGGAGGTCGAAGCACCAGAATCTACTAGCCATTTGGAGTTAGCTTTCTGCCTTTCCTTAATCATGGTTGCAAACACCTTATTATTATTTCTATTGTCCTTCAAAAATGGCGGCTTGAATTGCTTCTGCCTCTGGCCGTACCATCTGCTCTCTTGCTTGCTTCTATCAATAGCCAATTGTTTACAGTTCCTCTGCAGATGTCCAAACTTCTTGCAGTAGAAACATTTCCTTTGCTCTCTCAAAGAAGCTGCTTGGTCCAGCCCACGCACATCAGGCTTGGCTTGCTCACTTGGCACACTCTTGGAAGTTGGAGCGTCATTCCTCTCAGACAGTCTCCTCTGGTTCTCTTCCAGAATTCTGGCCACAACTAAATCTCTCGTTAGTTCCTCTGCTGGTAAGTTTTGCAATGCATTAGTAATATTGCCCCAAGAAGAATCTAGTGATTCTAACAAAATATAACACTGCTGTTCTCTATTAATTTCCACTCCTCTTAGCTCAGCCTGCACAAACAAGTTTTGCATAGT
>NW_024836172.1:0-1236 GCF_019175285.1 Sceloporus undulatus
CGGGTACTCAGTGAAGGACCAGACCAGGTTAGGTGGGCGGGGGGGGGTGTTGCTTTGGTTCATAAGAACACCTTGTCTCTTACCAGGAACCATGTCCGTCAAACTTCCTATATCGAGTGCATTTACCTGACCCTGAAGGTCAGGGACAGTCTAGGGATTCTGTTGGTTTATCGGCCACCCCGTGCGCTAACAGACTCCCTTAATGAGCTGACTCAGTTCGTTTCAGAGCTGATGCTGGAGTCACCCAGCCTACTAGTCCTGGGTGATTTCAACATCCCCTTCGCAGCCAACTATGTTCCATCCGGTGTGGCTCGTGAATTCATGGATACCATGACAGTCATGGGTCTGTCTGAACTGGTCTCGGGTCCGACGCATTCTGCGGGTAATACACTCGATTTGGTTTTTTGTACGGACATGGAAAATCCGTGGGCGGAAATAACTAATATTTCCCCCCCTGTCATGGACGGATCATTTCCTGGTGGAGGCAAAAATCAAGGCTTCTACCCAGATCCCTCCCGTGGGTGGCGGACCTATTAGAATGGTCCACCCTCGAAGGCTGATGGAACCCAAAAGGTTCCAGGAAGCCCTAGAGGGGTATATGGTTGGAAATGACGGCGACTCTGTTGATGCCCTGACTAACATCTGGGACATTGACCTTTCCAGGGCTATACACAGTATCGCTCCCAAGCATCCTCTCAGGCCTGCTTCCAAAAAGAAGCCCTGGTATACGGAAGATCTCCGGGTAAGGAAGCAGGTACTGCGGGTACTGCGACGGCTAGAGCACGCCTGGTGGAAACACCAACACTTACCCGACAAGGCTCTCCTAGACCATCTTTTGAAGGACTATGGAGAGGCGATCGATGCAGCAAAGAACTTGTTCTTTGGTGCACGCATCGCGTCCGCGGAGTCGCATCCAGCAGAGTTGTTCAGGGTTGTGAGGGAGCTAACTCAGCTCCCTCCTGCCCCGAACTCGATCCTTGAACCTTCTAAGGCCTGCTGTGACCAATTTAACAACTTCTTCGTGGATAAAACCTCTCGGATAAGCGAAGGTTTTGATGCCAGTATTAGAGCAGAACCCAGAGTAGAGGCATCCAGAGCTTCCGTGGTCTCGGTTGTACTGGATCAGTTTGAGTCTGTTAGTACCGAGGATGTGGACAAGTTCCTTAGAAGTGTTAGGAAGACAACCTGCTCTCTCGATCCCTGTCCCTCATGGCTAGCGGCTCAGGGGGGGGGACC
>NW_024836174.1:0-1236 GCF_019175285.1 Sceloporus undulatus
TGGGCAGCCTGAATTGGGCACAATTCAGCTGTTTGCATGCCACAAAACCCCACACTAACCCCGAGTTTCACTGAAACACTGGGGCTTCCTACAATTTTGGTAACTCTAGGGTAAAGATGGGTTAACCAGAGAAACACGCAGTATTTCATTGGAAGTTGCCATGCATTACAGAAACAGACAGCACTGCTATTAGGACGAACACATGGATTTTCACCCATGCAGACAAGGCCCCTGCTCCATTACCAAATTTGGACAACTGCATTATTGACATGTAGGGGCTCATCTACTTGCATTGTCTTTAATAACCTTCTCAGACCAACTTACTGGCTTTGACCTAGAAAGCTTTTGTCACCTTGTCCTACTTCCATGAGAGAATGTTTCTTCTCCTTTCCTCTGAGGGACCAGGGTTTTCCTGCAGACAGGTTTCAGCCCTGGTCTTATCTTTTGCAATTCCAAACCAGTAGGTTTCCCAAAGGAACTGAACGCTGAATTGTACTGTCCAAAAAACTCCATCTACATTTATTTATTTACTGTATTTATACCCTGCTGTTCACCCAGAAAGGCTCTCAGAGGGGCTTACAGATAGTTTATTAGACATTTCCCCGCCCTCAGGCTTACAATCTAAAAAGACATGACACAAAAGGGGAAGGGAATGGCAGTGGGGAAGGGGAATAAGTCCCGTGGTTCTTCTCTCCCTCTGAGGTCTGGACCATGGCAGATGGATTGAAGGGAGGGCTCTTCTTCTTACTTTAGTTCAGGCCTGCTGGAGCTAGCTGGCCTTTCTCTCCCTCTGAGGCTGGATGATGTCAGATGGCAAAGAGAGTGGGCTCTTCTTCTTACTTTAGGCCAGGCCTGATGAAGCATACATATACATAGCAGTATAAGTCATATACATGAACATAAAAGTATATGTTCCAAAAGTTGACTTAGGCACCAATTGAGTGACCAAGGAGATAATATAGTTATGGCTGGTTAGGAAAGCTAACATTGCACCACTGGGTGTTGCCTTATACTATTAGTCCAGCTAGTTCAGTAGTAGATACACTGGCTGGCAGCTAGGGATGTAAATCTTTATTTAATTCTTGCAAGCAAGAATGGACATTTTCTAAAGTTTTCTGATTTTTGGATGAGATTATGGGAAGTTTTGTGCATTTTTCAACAATTTTTCATAGTTCAGGACCTTTAAAAATAAATTTTGAAATTTAGTTTTGTCACAAAAACACCATTTTGTACAAA
>NW_024836175.1:0-1236 GCF_019175285.1 Sceloporus undulatus
CATGAACACTAGGCATCAAACACAAAAGGCTCAATCACAGGCTTTAAGTCAAAGACGAAACTCAACTGAAAATATACACGTCCCAGATATGAATCAATTAATTTTGGAAAAGATAGAAAATTTGTCGGCAAGTTTATCCTCCAATTTGGCTAAAGAAATGAACAATTTTAAAAAGGAAATTAAGCAAGAGATAAGGTCTGATCTAAAAGAGATTAGGTCTGATGTGAAGGAGATTAAGCAAACGGTGGATAGTCTAACAGTTGAAATTCAAAGAACAAAACAAAGAGTGGACATTTTAGAATTTAGATGTGAGAAGTTAGAAACAGATTATGGAAAACTTCTGAATAGGAAAGATGAAGAGTTAGATGAGAGGGCTTTATGGGAACAGAAATTGAAAGAGAAATGTGTAAAAATTCGAGGAATCCCAGAAGACAAAGATGAAAAATTAGAAGAAACATTAATTGTGGAAATAGCCAAATTTTTAGAGAAAGACCCAGTTTTTTTTGAGGACGAGGTGGACAATTTTTTTAGAGTGAACTCGCAAGTGGCCAAGCAGAGAGGTCTTCCTAGGGATGTAGCTTTATATTTTGTAAGGAAGCGTACCAGGGACCTTTTTTTAGCAAAACACAATGAATCCCCGTTTCAATTTAATGGAGTTGAACTGAAAATATTAAAAGATATCCCAGGTCGCATTTTACGTAAAAGAAGGGACTACAATTCTTTGACGGCAGTGTTAAGAAGAGAAGGTATTTCATACCGGTGGGACCTTCCGGAAGGATTGACATTTTGGTGGCGAAAAAAAAGAGTGAAAATTAGTTCACCGGACCAGGCTAGAAATTTTTTGAGGCGGGTGGAGGAACAGCGAAGAGAAGAGGATAAAGAGAAAGAAGGTAGTAACCGAACGAGACAAAATGAAGAAGTGAGACAGGAGTTCCAAGAAAATCCAGAAGGGACGGTGGGACAAGGGAACTTACAGGAGTTACTGGAGGAGGAAGAGAGACTGAGAAGGGAAGAAAGCTACGATAAGGAAGAAGAAAGACCGTTAGGGACTTAACCGCTGCTTTATCCGGGAGTCGTCCCCAATAATTATCTTTTGATTTTTTTTTTATTTGCCTCCATTTTTCCTAATAAAGTTTGGATCTCTAAATTTAATTGATAAGTTGGTGTGATTTAGTAGACATAGAAGGGCCATAATGGACAAACTAAATTTAATAACGTGGAACGTACAGGGGTTAA
>NW_024836176.1:0-1236 GCF_019175285.1 Sceloporus undulatus
TTGTGTTGTGGCTCTGGGTTGCAGCCTGTTGCTGCGAGGAGGAGTGAAGGAAGCTTGGCTTGGCTTGGCTTGCTGTGCCTGTGGCTGGCTTCCCAATTGCCTGCCTGCCTTACCCTCTCTCTTGTCGGATTGTCTTGGCTATTCTTCAGACTTCAAGGTACACACACACACACACACACACACACACACAATACACAATACACACACGCACACATCATGTCACAACAAACTACAATTCCCAGGATTCCCTGGTTTGACAAGGGAATTGCCTCCACGCTTCCAGATCACAGCCCCAGAGAATGAGTCTACAGGATATCAGTGTTGCCAGTTTAAGTCCACTTCTTCAGCTGCATTTGGATTTAATAATGATAATAATAACGGTGATGATGATAGAGATCTTGTAGCACCTTTGAGACTCACTGAAAGAAAAGTTGGCAGCATGAGCTTTCCTGGACTTATGCTTCCTCAGATGCGTGGGAATTGTAGTTTATTGTGGCACCAGAGCTCTTTCTCACAAAACTACAATTCCCAGGATTCCATAGCACTGAGCCAGGGCAGTTAAAGGGGTGTCAAATTGGATTATTTCTGCAGTGTGGTTGCAGCCTAACACGTTTCTATTTGGCACAAAGCTTCCTGGACCCCCTTCATGCCAAAAGGAATATCTTTAAAGTATTAAAAGGACTGAAAGATTCTTTGGTTGGTTCAATGGTAATTTTGAGAGTTGAAATAAGTTACAATTATTTTTTATTCAATTAAGGTTACGTTTATTTGCAAAAGATCCACTATACTGTATTAACATTACGAGAACTTTCTGGGAATTTTGACTGAATATTCTGGGTAATATTGGGGGGATTCCGTGGATTTTGATAAAACATGCCGGGAAATATCTTCAAGGCTTGTTGGCAACACTGGAGGTCAGGCAAAGCTGCATTTTATTATCCTACTTGTTCCACTTGTACACAGAAAACATATGAAGAGCAGATTTAGACTTGGAAAAAGGAGAAGATACTATGACACTACAGTGCATCCTCGCCTTATGCGGGGGATCACGTTCCGGATGCCGCCGCGTAAGGCGAATTCCACCTATACTCGAGCCCCATTGGAAACAATGGGGCTTGTGCGCAACGGGCACGTGCGCCCATTCAATTGGTGAGGGGCTACATCCCTGGTGAGTTCATATATACAGTGGTGCCTCGGGTTACGAAATTAATTCGTTCCGCGGCCGCTTTCGTAACC
>NW_024836177.1:0-325 GCF_019175285.1 Sceloporus undulatus
TTAATCCTTTCCCTTCCCACTGTCTTGAATTATCTGTATTCCTGCACGGCCAAAGAGGATTGGCTTATATCACCCTTAGTAGTACCTTTCAGCTCTAGGATCCTATGTATTCCTGCACCGCCGAAGAGGATTGACTTATATCACCCTTAGTAGTAACTTTCAGCTCTAGAATCCAATGTATTCTTGCACAGCTGAAGAGAGTCGGCCTATATGGCCCTTAGTAGTAACTTTCAGCTCTAGGATTCCTATGTATTCCTGCACCGCCGAAGAGGATTGGCTTATATCACCCTTAGTAGTAACTTTCAGCTCTAGGATCCAATGTATT
>NW_024836177.1:425-1236 GCF_019175285.1 Sceloporus undulatus
GGCTGAAGAGAGTCGGCCTATATGGCCCTTAGTAGTAACTTTCAGCTCTAGGATCCTATGTATTCCTGCACGGCTGAAGAGGGTTGGCCTATATGACCCTTAGTAGTAACTTGCAGCTCTCGGGTCTTAGGTATTCCTATACAGCCAAAGAGGCTAGGCCGATATGGCCCTTCGTAGTAACTTCCATTTCTCGGATCCTATGTGTTCCCGCACAGCCAAAGAGGCTAGGCCTATATGGCCTTTAGTAGTAACTTCCATTACTCGGATCCTAGGTATTCCTGTACAGCCAAAGAGGCTAGGCCTATATGGCCCTTAGTAGTAACTTCCATTTCTCGGATCCTAGGTATTCCTGCATTCAAATCTGTACCCTCCTGGAACACATTTGAAACACATTTAATCGTTCTGAGAACCCGGTTGGAACACATACGTGCGGTATACTCAAATGCGTTCCATTCTCATCACGTGATGAGAACGTTCTCAGAACCCAGTGCGATAATCTCCACAGTCTGGAGGAAGGATGCTTTTGCTAATTCTGCAAAAGAGGATTGGCTTATATCACCCTTAGTAGTACCTTTCAGCTCTAGGATCCAATGTATTCCTGCACCGCCGAAGAGGATTGGCTTATATCACCCTTAGTAGTAACTTTCAGCTCTAGGATCCAATGTATTCTTGCACGGCTGAAGAGAGTCGGCCTATATGGCCCTTAGTAGTAACTTTCAGCTCTAGGATCCTATGTATTCCTGCACGGCTGAAGAGGGTTGGCCTATATGACCCTTAGTAGTAACTTGCAGCTCTCGGGTCTTAGGTATTC
>NW_024836178.1:0-1236 GCF_019175285.1 Sceloporus undulatus
TTCGAAGATTTGGCTGCAGGGTCTTCTGGAGGGGGGAGTTGAGGGGGTTGTAAGAAGGAAGGAAACCCTAATCTCCTCACCCCAAAGAAAGGCAGGGGCTCTGCCAGTCTTCCTCTTCCTCCTCTCCCTTCCCTGCCCCTCCTCGGGGGATTCCTTGGGGCCCAGGTACTTGGGGGGTTGTTATGAGAAAAGAGGGCAGGGGGATCTTTGGAGAGAGGCATGGCCTTGGGGCCCAGGTACTTCAATAGCATTGGAAACAACATTATTCAGGAGGGGTGGAGTTTTCTCTGGGGGGATGGGGCTCTGTCTGGGGGGAGAGAAGACCCAAATCTAGGCCAAAGCCAAGAGGAGGGAGATGAAGGGACCCCAAAGCCCCTTCTGGGGAGACAGACCCCCCACCCACCCGGCAACCTGGGAACTAGGCTTAAAGGCCCACAGGATCTGGATTAGACACTCCTCAACATACATACCTTTCCCTTCAAAACAAGCCTGTGGAGGAGGACCAGCGGAGAGACCCTCAGCCCCAGAAAGTATGCCCCCTCCCACGGTTCTGGGAACATGCTGAAAGGGCCTTGGACTCCCTTGAAGGGATGTATGTCAAAGGAGAAGAAGGAAGGAATGGAGTGAAAGTGCCAAGGAAAGAAAAGCATAAAGGGAGTGCTGAAGTCGGGGGGAGGGGGAGACATCTTGGACCTGACTCAGGCACCTACCCCAAAAAAAACTCATTATTAGAGCCTTCCACAGCTCACTTTGACAATTTAAATTACTATCTCACAGAGAACATCTCTCAGATAAGAGCCGAATTGGACACTGGCATTATTGCAGAGGCTATAGGTGAGGTGTCCAGTAACTCACTGAATAAGATCATACTGGGTCAATTTGAATCTGTGAGTACCAAAGACATGGACAAGCTCCTTGGAAGTGTGAAGAAGACAACTTGCCCTCTTGACCCTTGCCCTTCATGGCTGGTCATCCAAGGAGGAGATGCATTTAGGACTCACCCGAGATATGCTTCTCTTAGGGAGGGCTATTTTCCATCTTGCTTAAAAAGAAGCGGTGTTACAGCCGTTTATGGAAAAGCCCTCCCTAGATCCCTTGGACATGAACAATTACAGACCGGTCCTCCATCTTCCATTTCTAAGTAAGGTGATTGAGTGGGCAGTTGCTCTTCAACTCCAAGTGGTCTTGAATGAAACAGATTATCTGGACTCATTTCAAACTGGCTTAAGGATGGGA
>NW_024836179.1:0-1236 GCF_019175285.1 Sceloporus undulatus
ACCCTAACTGAAAACCCAGGACAGGGCTATAGAAATGGAGCTTATTTGGCTCTTGGTGGCTTCCCTTATCATAACTGAGGCCTTCTTCCAGAACACCCCGTTCTACCATCATCAATCCTTTGGCAGCCATTGCTTTCTATTTAGGATTGTTCTTCTAGGGGACTGATGCCTAAACCCTGGCCTTCTTGGTAATTTTGGACTTTGGCTCCCTGAAATCTAGACCATTGATCAAGATGGCTGAGGCTTCTGGGAGCTTAAGTCCAGAATATCTGGAAGTTCCAGGTATGGGAACCACTGCTCTAAGGGCTGAGATGGCATGAGAGTTTTTTGTCCATGGTCTGCTGTGTGAAATTGTGGCAAAGACTAAATTTGACAAGATGACCCGACTTCAGCTGGCCACACTCTGATATGGCAGCTCTATACTGCCAGCCATTCTAGACCAGTGATTCCCAGATTTTCATCCCTTCAATGTTTTGGACTTTAGCTCCCCAAACTCCTGACTCTTGCTCAAACTGACTTGTGATTCTGGGAATTGAAGTCCAAAACACCCGAAGGACCAACATTTGGGAATTAGAGGTCTACACCAACTTCATAGAGGTTTTGGGGTTAGAAGGCTGAATTGTTGGCCCAGAGGCCCTTGCAGGGCTACACCTCCCAGACTGCCCTTAAATGCCACCTACCAACAGGGCAGGGGGGGGATTTTGGCAGACCTTCAGACCTTTTGTGGAATGGCTGCTCAGCAGTCAGCACAAAGTGAAAATATCATTCATTTGATTTCCCAGGAACCTATGGGTATTCGTATCTAAATTGGTTGACTTTGATGCGATGAACTTGTACAGGGCTTACAAAAAGGCACGCATGAAGCGGACCAAGGAGGAGGAGGTGAGATTGAAAATCAGAACATGGGAGGGACATATGTTAACGGTCATGGGGATGTTTTTCGGTGAATGGAAATGTCCTTAATTTTCTTTGGTTTCTTGTTGTCTTTTAGGATGTTTATTTATTTACATATTTATTTGGAGATCAATAAAGTTGCACACTGTAGTTATGATGAGTTCTGTTTTAGATCTTTGCTGGGCAGAATTGGTTTTGGGTATCTGAACATTTACAGCTGGCTGTTTTCAAGCTCTTCATGGTAGAAAGATTGCAAAGTACTTCAAACACAAGTCACACACCCCCTTGCCTTAGATGTGATCTGTAAAATGCATCAATAAGCCACACACACACACACACACA
>NW_024836180.1:0-1236 GCF_019175285.1 Sceloporus undulatus
AAACAACTGAGTTTAAAATGAGAGTCTTCTCAGACGACATTTGTATTCCCTGGAGAATCCAGAAAAGACCATAAGACAATTGATGGATGTAATAGTGGAATTGGAATATGTTTCAGGACTAAAAGTAAACAGAAACAAAACAACATTAATAACAAAAAATATGGGGAAAAGGAAGAACAAATCCTGGAAGAAATTAGTGGATTTAAAGAGGGAAAGAAAGTTAAATATATAGGAATAAATTTAAGTAATAAAAACTCAGATCCATTTCACAATAACTAAGAGACACATGGAAAGAAATCAGAAAAGACCTAGAAAAATGGGGGAAATTACACTTATTGCTATTAGGAAAAATGTCACTGATCCAAATGAGTTTCCTTCCTAAAATACTGTTTCTGTTCCAAGCAAAACCCATCATCCAGAATGAAAAACCATTGAATCTCTAGCAAAAGGAAATCTCAAAATGTATTTGGAATAAAAGAAAGAGACAGGATAAAAACAAAAATACTTTGTGATGACAAAAGTAGAGGAGGGCTGGGTTTACCAAACTCAAAACTTTATTATGCTGCTTGTTGTTTAGTTTGGATTAGAGAATGGTTTGTGTTAGAGAATGAACAATTCTTATGTCTGGAGGGAGAACATTTAAGATTTGGGTGGCATGGATATCTAATTTACGGTAAAGAGAAAGTTAATAAAGAAAGCATAAATCATTTCGTTAAGAAAAGCTCTATTGAAGATCTGGAGAATAAACAAGTGTAGAATATGTCCAAATACTGTATGCCTTTATGGTGTTTGCCGCATGAGGCTCTTTTCGGGAGGAAAAGTATCCAGAAAACTAAGATACAAGGATGTACTGAAAGAATCGCAAGGAAAACTAGAGATCAAAACACAAGAAGAACCTAAAGACTCTGGCCTAGATTGTCACTGGTATCTTTATCATCAAATGACGGAGAGGTTTAAAATAGATGTGAAATTAGGAGGAATACAAAATGGAAAATGGGAATTGTGGAAGCCATGCTCCATGTTCATTCCATGCCTGATGAGAGTGTTGGGTGCGAGGCATTGGAGAAGCATCCAACTGTGTTTCTCTCGCCAGAAGCAAAAGGAAGGCCTTCTCCTCTGAGGGCCACTGGGGAGGTCAGGAGGTTTCAGCAAATGATGCGCTCATTTCACATCTAGCTACAGGGACATAGCCAGGGTCCTCTCCAATTCCCCATCCCCTGACCCCCCTCCACTCTC
>NW_024836181.1:0-1236 GCF_019175285.1 Sceloporus undulatus
CTGGCAGGAAACGGAGGGGTTATTTTCGTCCCACTACAAAGGAAATGACCATTAAAAATAAGATAACACCTTGACCTTCTTGGCCCAGTCACACTGTGCTAATGTCACACCTCAAAGAACCTCTTGGCCTTTGCTTCAACCAAGCTGAGATCTTTTACGTGCCGACTTTTTGTCTTTCATTGAGAAGATAAATATGAAATGTGATTTGTGAAATACACAAAATTTATAAATGATCTAACCAGAGAACAGGACCAGGAACAATGGATCCAAGCTGCAGGAAAAGAGATTCCACCTCAACATTAGGAGGAACTTCCTGACAGTAAGGGCTGTTCAACAGTGGAACACACTCCTTCCTTGGAGTGTGGTGGAGTCTCCCTCCTTGGATGTCTTCAAACGGAGGTTGGATGGCCATCTGTCAGGGATGCTTTGATCTGGATTTCCTGCATGGCAGGGGGTTGGACTTGATGGCCCTTGTGGTCTCTTCCAACTCTATGATTCTAACCCTGTTGTAAAACATTCATACAATGCACTTCGTTTGCTCCGGCACACAGAATTAATGTCTGTTTCAACCAAATGCATCATTCCACGTATGACATGAGCGGTCAGGACTTGTTCGGCTAGTCTACATATGTGTACTATGCAAATTTGTGAGTGTTTTCGCACATTTGCATTGATGGTTAACTGTCTTCACTTTCCTGTGCAAAATTGCATCTATTCAAACTCCCTCTGCAGAAAATGTGCTTTCATTCAGTTCCTTGACTGTTTGTGTTAACTTTTCCAATAGAGTAAAGCCCCATATTCTTACATACCATGAGATGACGTTTAATACACTTCCTGATTTCCACTACTGTACTATTAACTATCTAGCAGCTAAAGGTAAAAGTGCAATTTAACCCAGTCATGTGACAACTGAGCATTAGAACCAGAGGAAATGTTCAACAGTGCAAAGTCTGGAACAAATTGAGCCTGTTGGCTTATCATGTTATATATATTTTTGAAACAATACAATTTTTTGAAACCCACTACTGAAGGCAAGTGATCAAAATTCACCTCCCATCCCTGCACACTGCAATGAACCTTTACTCAGCCATCCTATAATGCAGTGGATCCCAAACTTTGTTTCTCCAGATGTTTTGGACTTCAGCTCACAGAATTCCTGACTTTGGACCAAATTGGTGGGTGCTTCTGGAAGCTGAAGTCCAAAACACTAGGAGGGCCAAGGTTTGGGAAGCACTG
>NW_024836182.1:0-1236 GCF_019175285.1 Sceloporus undulatus
TCCAAAGTGGCCCAAGCAGCTTTATTTTGGCCTGTCTGTATGGGGCCATAATTTCTTTGATATTTTATGATGTTGTATTCCTTGATCCCATTTTACAAATTGGTATTTTAAGGAGGGTGGGATAGGGAGAGGGGAGACCTTGTTGTTATTTACCTGTATTTTAAACTCTGTTGTTACTCGCCTTGATCCCCCAAAAGAAAGAAGCGGGATATAAATATATTATTATTATTATTATTATTATTATTATTATTATTATTTTCATGTGCGAAACGTTGGACTGTTTGCATTACATCTGTTCGGAGTCTGCGCTTGTTCAAAACCTAACCACATCTGTAATGGGCCTCATGCTAACTCCATATTTATGTCAGCTTGGTTTATGCGCGTTTCCCCAACGCAAATGAAAAGAGAGAATGAATGCACATGTATATTCTGAAAAATGAGAGAACTAACTTGATACTTAATCCTTCCTTCCTTCCTTCCTTCTTTCCTTCCTTCCAACGTCTTTCTATGAAATGTCTTTCAATGTTTTTATGAACATCTATAAAGCCTCTTCTCTGGAAAAATAAGGTTTATTGGCACATCTCGCTGCAGTGTTTATCAGTGCTCTGCTGGAAATATTTATTATTAGGTAATAAAAAAAAATACATATATAAAATAAATGTGCTCAATCCGCTCAGTGCCAAGGGGAGAAGAAAGGAGCCATCGCAGAATCTCAGGGCCTTGTAAAAACTATATGCAATCCTTCTGAACCTGAGTCAGAATTAATTAAATCTAAACTATCTGTGACATCATCATGTTTATTCTAATGTATAACGGGAACGCCAACCCTCCCTTTCCCAGCTATTTGTACAGAAATATTTGCAGAAGACATTCCAAAATCCGGAAACAAGGAAGGCTATATTTCTCCTCTCTCCATCTTCAAGATTGCTACTGGGTGCGGGAACAAGAACAACACCATCATGGGGTTATTTATTTTGGACTACAGCTCCCAGCATCTCCCTTTCTAGCCCCCATAGCCTTGCATAAACAAATGCCAAAAAAAGCAACCTTGATTCTTCCATTTTCTGTAAAGGACATTGTTTGACTTCACCATTATACATAATGGGACTTGACCATCCATTCCCACTACTTTTTAAATCAGTTTGAGCCGGTTTAAATGACCATGGTTCGCACTTGAACTAAATCGCTGAAGCGATTCAGAGAAGGGGGGCATCCATTTAACCCACGTCCTTTTGA
>NW_024836183.1:0-1236 GCF_019175285.1 Sceloporus undulatus
AGGTATGCATATAAAGTATGTAAGCTTTTGCAAGAAGGGAGACTATGACTGCTGGAGCCCTGACACCAAAGTCTTTGCAGGACTTGGCCCAAGCTGCCAAAGTTCTGGAAGGATTAGGGCCAAGTCACCAAGTCACACTGATGCAGTGCAGCTGGAGCAGCTGGAGTTACAGCCATTTAAGGGCTGCATTGGCATCTCCACCATTTCCACAACAACATGGTCTTCTGGGCTGCCTGTAGCTGCTCTGGTTGCATTTTGCCTTTTCTCTTTAGTCTTGCCATACTTGACTCCTAGGTCTGCTTCCTGTCTCTGACCCATTGGACTCCTGGAACTCTGCCTTGCTGTGCTTAGAACTTGGTCTGCTCTCTTGCCTCTGGCCCAGTGGATTCATGGAACTTGCCCTTGGCCTCAGGATGTTCCCTGATTCAGCCTACAGTCCATAGGGTTCCTGGAATGCTATCTTGCCATGCCCAGACATATTCTGGTTTGTGGACTGGTCCTCCTCCTCCTCCTTAGACTCTTTGCATTTCATCATCCATGATCTCAGCCCTTGAAGCTCACCTTGTGCCCCAGGCCACCCATTCCTCAGATCCCGACAAAGCACTCCTGATAGATGACCATCCAGGCTCTTTAAAAAATTCCAAAGAAGGAGGGTCTACGAAACTCCAAGGCAATGCATTCCACTGTCAGGTAGCTCTTACTGTCAGGAAATTCTTCCTAATGTTGAGGTGGAATGTCTGGTCCTGTAGTTTGAATCCATTGCTCTGCATCATATTCTCTAGAGTAGCAGAAAAAAGCTTTTTCCATCCTCAGTAAGACACCCCTTCAAATACTTAAACAGGGTTATCATATCACCTCTTAACCATCTCATCTCCAGGTTAAACATACTCAGCTCCCTAAGCCACTCTTCGTAGCGCATATTTTCACAGCAGGTTTGTAAATGATTCTTCCATTGTTTTTTGTGGGTTTTTTGGGTTATGTGGCCATGTACTGGAAGAGTTTATTCCTGATGTTTTGTGAGCATCCGTGGCTGGCATCTACAAAGGTTGGTGGCATGGAAGTGAGTGGGGTATATGCAAACAAAGTTTGGCAACCAGTCCTGAAAAACATCAAAATCAAGACCCATCACATGCAAATGAAAATCACCCAGAGGTTTTCCCAACAGACAATGGACACAACTTACAGAGACCCCTTGAGGTCTTGCCATCGTTCGGCCTCTGAGGGAGAGAGTAGGCT
>NW_024836184.1:0-1236 GCF_019175285.1 Sceloporus undulatus
AAGCTTAAAATACTCATTGCTCTTATCTTAATTACTAAACTTATTTTGCAAAACTAATAAGAACGGCTCATTCCTTTCACATCAAATGGGAGCAGCATCCTGCCAGGTAAAGGCTTTCACAGGGAAGGAACAAAGCCTTCCTCACACCATTACAATATTTACGGTAGAAATATAATGTAAAGCAAGGGGTTCAGGAAGCTCTGAAGAGCGCAATCGTTTTCCTGCAAAAGGAAGAGAGAAAAAATGGCCTCTCATTAATGCGCCTTGAAAAGAATAGAACTAAGCCAGCAAGAAATACTTTTTTAAATTTTAGCAAGGAAAGAAAGTTTAAGTACTTATTAACCTGATAAGAACTTATAATTAATGGGGAATACATTTCTAGCCAAAGGCAGGGCCAGCCTTTGGAAATCCATACTCCGGAGTCTTCACTGGATATCTGCTCTGACGCTTTTATATACAAAAAAGGCAGAAAGAACATCGTCTGAGAATCCCCCAAAGAAGCATTTCATGCATAAGATTTTTGTTCTCTTCAAGGAAAAGCAAAAGGAATCAGGGGGACACCCAACCCATCATGAGGCCAGGGAGACCGCAGGCCTTTTGAACCATGCATACAATCCCTGGAGTCTCTCTCTCTGTGTGTGTGTGTGTGTGTGTGTGTATGGGAGGACTACAGAAGAAAAATCAGGAGGGGCGCTATTATTTCCCTTGATCTAGGGGTGCCCAACTTCTGGCCCTGCACAGGTTTTGAATTTCATCTCCCAAAAACATCAGCCAATCATCACCTACATGCAAATTTCCTCCCCCCTCAGGATTCTACATTCAAACTGAATAGGCTTCAAATAACCCCAAAGGCTCCTCCTCCCTCTTTGCCCCTCAGCCAATCACCAGCCACATGCAAATTTCCTCCCTCTCTCAGGATTCTACATTCAAACTGAATAGACTTCAGAGCCCCCAATGGCTCCTCCTTCCTCTTTGCCCCTCAGCCAATCACCAGCCACATGCAAATTTCCTCCCTCCCTCAGGATTCTACAGTCAATCCGAATAGACTTCAGAGCCCCCCAATGGCTCCTCCTTCCTCTTTGCCCCTCAGCCAATCACCAGCCACATGCAAATTTCCTCCCTCCCTCAGCATTCTTCAGCCAATCAGAATAGGCTTCAGAGCCCCCAAATGGCTCCTCCTTCTTCTTTGACGCTCAGCCAATCACCAGCCACATGCAAATTTCCTCCCTCCCTCAG
>NW_024836185.1:0-1236 GCF_019175285.1 Sceloporus undulatus
TAGAGTTTGCCAGGACATAGGCACTCAATCACATAAAATGAATCTCTTGGCAGCTGCCATGTCATTGGGTAATGAAAAGGAAGTGAAATGTTTTAATTCTGGACTAATAGGACTGGTTTCACCCAGATCATCTCCTTCAGAAAGAGGAATTTTTGTTACACCTAGTGCTATAGGTAATGATTATGTAGGAACAATTCAAATGCAGGTTTGGGTTAATCTGCCACAATTTTTGTCCTTAGATATGCCAGCGGCACACTTAGTTTTGTTACCATCTGCAGCCCCAAACTCAGCAGATATAGAACCTGGTGGTGTCAATGTACCGTGGATAAAACAGCCAGTTGCTAATCAGCGGCTCAGCCGTACATTTGTGATTGCAGGTTTAAGTTTCACAGGACTTTTACGCACAGGAGTGGACGTGACTGTGATGAGAACACAGAAGTGGCCAATAAATTGGGAGGCTGACTCTGTGCCTCAGGTCTGGGTCATTGGTGGCCCACAAACATCTCGACAAAGTTGTAAGTGGCTCAAGGGGTATTAAGACCAACGGTCTGTGACAAATAGATGTTACTCAATATCCTCCATTCCATTTATTTTCTTCTTTCCACATTTTGGGAATCTCTATGGATACACAGGTCTTGCAGACAAAGAGAACATAAACTTTTGTAGAATAAAACAGGAGAGTGTGCTTGGAAAAACTAGACTTCCCAGTCAACAAGAGTTCTATGTCTCATTCTTTTAGTGGTCAGTTCAGTCTGCCCTTTTTCTCCTTGATGTGTTTGATTTGCCCAGGCTTGGCTGAAGAATTGCAACAGCCAGAGGCCAGAATGGTTGTTGTAGATCCTGTCAATTGTTGTTTGTATTTGTTAATTTCCTTGTTTGTTTGGCTGTTTGTGATTTGCAAATCTGAAGACAGCTCTCTTCTTTTAGTCCAAAGGTCTTTGCTGCATTGGTTTTTTTTTATAGGGATTAATTCCTGTTCTCAAGTGTCTTTTTCCTTGCTGTTAAGCCTCACTGGTCAGCATAGTCTATCTGTAAAAACTGTCTTAGCTAAAGTAGGGAAAAGGTTTTGTCTAGGTTGCTTTGTGTCCTCATGGCTAAAGGACTACATATCCCATCTACCTAAATTGTGGTACATGTTTAGAAACAGATTCTAGTCCTCTTGCACCTAAAAATTGTTCATTTGTCTGTCAATGTGTTTGGATTTGTGCTACACTTTTGCAATACATAAGTCTGAAT
>NW_024836186.1:0-1236 GCF_019175285.1 Sceloporus undulatus
AGAGAGTGTGCTGTGGGTGGAGTGCACACAGGAGACAAAGCAGCATGCGCATGGGCCATGGAGGAGCACGTGCAGGACAGAACAGCACACATAGCGGGGCAGAGCACGTGCGTGCAGGAAGGAGCATGGGGGCTGATGGGGGGCTGATTGGGTGTTACCCTCGCTCCTGGGGTGTCACCCATTGCGGTGTGCGCCCCCCACACCTGCTCAGTGACACTACTGAGTCCAAACATACAAAACTCTTTTAACCCTTTTCTATTTTTTGTTGCAAAGGGTACAAATGTTGACACTTGGTCCAAAATGCAAAATCTGGTTAACCTTGCAGAATTTTTGTTATTTTTAAAGCCTTATAATTGTGGAAGAAGTAACTCTTACAAAGCTGTTTTGACTGACACAATCTTCATGCACTTTAGACTTGAACTTTGTTCCTCCCTCCCACTCTCTGGTGTTTCAATTCATATTAACCACAAAGGAAAGAGAGCCTTTGCCTCTCCCCTTCCCACAACCCGACATCTCCACCAGGGTTTGGGGATGAGAGGTTATCTTCCAGTTTTCACTTCCTTTATAAACACCCTGCCTGTGCTTGCTATCAAACTTAATCTTATTTCTCCACAGTTGCTGCCCCCGCCTGGTTACTGCTCAGATTTACAGCTCAGCAGTGTTTTCTGCTTTATTCTGAAGCCTTTCCTAAAGTGGCGTTCCCACTGGCCTAAAACGTGGATTAGGATGCGAATTAAGGGGGCATCGTTCCCATTTGACCCCAAATTTGATTTGCATTGCCCCGGAATCATTCCCATTTAGTTTCGAATCTGATTCAGGTTTTATTGTATAATCCGGATTATATGCCTATAAACCGGTTTTAAAAAGCAGTAGGTTTTAACACGGATTATTTTTGCTCCCGGGGTCCTATTTGCGGTATCCGAATGGGAATGACAAGGGTGTCTGATTCGGGAACCTGGAGATGGGAGGAGCAGCGCTCAAGGGGCTGGCCTGGGGGTGTCACCCTCTTTGTTCTCTTTCTGCATCGCCAGCACCATTTTCTTCCATTCGCATAGCCTTTCCCCCGGTGGATTGCAACCTCCCCTCTGCTCCACATTCATAGACCGATGTGTGAGGAGACCCACTGAACACCATTTTAAACTATTATTTTTTATTTTTTCGTCTCTGCCTGAGCAGCAGATGGGCTTTGCAGTACATGCCTGCTTGATCGCCCCCCAGACAGCCCAGGGAGCAATG
>NW_024836187.1:0-1236 GCF_019175285.1 Sceloporus undulatus
TTGGGATTCCACAGAAGTAGCAGTGGTGGTGATGATGAGAAGGTATAGTGTCTAGATCAAGGGAAGTAATAGTGCCACTGTAGTCTGCTCTGGTCAGGTCCCACCTGGAATATTGTGTCCAGTTCTGGGCACCGCAGTTCAAAAAGGACATTGAGAAACTGGAGCATGTCCAAAGGAGGGTGACTAAAATGGTGAAGGGTCTGGAAACCATGCCCTATGATGAAGGACTCAGGGAGCTGGGAATGTTTAGCCTGGAGAAGAGAAGGTTAAGAGGTGATATGATATCCCTGTTTAAATATTTGAAGGGATGTCATATTGAGGAGGGAGCAAGCTTGTTTTCTGCTGCTCCAGAGAACAGGATCCAGTGGAGCAATGGATGGACTATACAGGAAAAGAGATTCCAGCTCAGTCTTAGAAGGAACGTCCGGAGAGTAAAGGCTGTTAGACAGTGGAACAACTTCTTCCTTTGAGATTTTAGTGGCGTATCCTTCTTTGGAGGTCTTTAAACAGAGGCTGGATGGCCATCTTTTGGGGATGCTTTGAATGGGAGTTCCTGCATGGCAGAAGGGGGTTGGACTGGAAGGCCCTGTGGGTCTCTTCCAGCTCCATGATTCTATGATTCTATGAATCTGCCCATCCACACCAGGCACCTCTTCCCTGGAGCTTCTTGAGAAGCCTGAGTGCTCCTCCATTTATCTTTGAATGGCCAAATTAGCAGGACTGAGCCCCACTGGACACCCCACTGGTCACTTCTCTCCAGGATGAAGAAGAGGAGGCATTGCTGGGCACCCGTTGGGTTCAGCTGGTCAACCAATTTGAAATCCATGTAACAGTTCCCTTGTGTAGCCCACGCTGGGTTGGTCCAATAAAGGTATCATTGGCCCCGTTCCCACTGGCGGGTTGCTCCTGAAGGAACTGGGAAGATTCGGGGGACCCCCTCCTGAATCTCTCCGTTAGTAAGTGCCCACTACAAGAAGAGGGGCATTTTAACACAAATGTCTTCTTCAGAAATCGGAGTTTACCATGAAGGCGCCTGTTGTCAATCAAGTGATTGTCATAGGTGACGTTTGCAGCACTCATTGGGGCATCGGAAGTGTGCTTCCCCCTCCTTTTTTAAAAAAGCCAAGCACAAAATGCACCAAAATGCGCACATTTTGTCAAATTTAAAAACCTCTTTTTGTGTGTGTGTTTGTGTTGTGGGCATTTTCAACCCCCAAATGCACGCTAATGCCATCT
>NW_024836188.1:0-1236 GCF_019175285.1 Sceloporus undulatus
TTCCTCAGCTGGTAACCGACTGGAGCTCTCTGGGGTGGCCCCGCCCACGGGGGCGGGGCGGGACCCCGATTGTCTCTTTTGTTTTCTACCTGCCTATCAGGAGCCTCGTGGGCGGAGCCACCCAAAGTCAGGATGCTCGGACCTTCTCTGCTGGAAAGGAACGTCTCTCAGGTAAGTCCAACGCTCCGTTTCCTCAGAGGCATTTGGATGGACTTAAGTCCCTTTCCTCAGAAGCATTTTGATGGGCATATGTCCTTTTCCTCGGAGGCATTTGGATGGGCCTATATCCCTTTCCTCAGATGCCTTTTGCAGTAGGCACACAACGACAACAACAAACTCCTCCGAGAAAGTAGTCTTAAGTCTATGAAAGTCTATGCTGCTAACTTCTTTCTTTCACTTGTCTCAAAGGTGTTAACAAATTCTCTCTACATACTGATTCTAGACTAAGATGTCTATATCTTTGAATTCTACCACTGTTGTTGTTTTTATTGTTGCTCTGTGCCCTCACATTATTCCTGACTTCTGGAGACCTGAAGGTGAACCTGTTTTCCTGGCATGTTTCTTCAGAAAGGGTTTGCCATGGCCCTTCTCTGGGCTGAGAGTGTGTGACTGGCTCAATACAACCCAGTGAGTTTACATGGCTGAACCGGGATTCGAGTCCTTACACCACGCTGGCTTTTATATATTTATTATTAATTATAGCTGTACTCTTTCTACACCCATGTGAACATATGTGCCTGTTTTTTTAAATCTGATCACTTGGCTTACTGTTATCTACTTCAGTTGATAGTGGTTGTGGTGGGCCTTCCAGTCATTTCAGACTTATGGCGACTATAAGGTGGACCTGGTTTTCTTGCCAAGGTTCTTTAGAGAGGGTTTGTTGTGGCTGTCCTCAGAGGCTGAGAGTGTGTGACTGGCCCAAGGTCACCCTGTGGGTTTCTGTGGCCAAACCAGAGTTCAAACACTGGTCTCTAGAAGCATAGACCGACAAGCCCCAGGGAAACAGATTCCACCTGAACATTAGGAGGAACTTCCTGACAGTAAGGGCTGTTCTATGGTGGAACACACTCCCTCGGAGAGTGGCAGAGTCTCCTTCCTTGGAGGTCTTTAAACAGAGGCTGAATGGCCATCTGTCGGGGATGCTTTGATTCAGAGTTCCTGCATGGCAGGGGATTGTACTGGATGGCCCTTGCCGTCTCTTCCAACTCTATGATTCTTGGGCGGGTTATAGACCAC
>NW_024836189.1:0-1236 GCF_019175285.1 Sceloporus undulatus
TGTGGTCCATCTGTTGCTGGGGCACTCCTTTGCATTGGTGGGCAAAACTCTCAATGCCTCCTAAATGTGCTGCCTTTTCACTGTTGAAGCATGTGAATCCTGTTGATCCTTGTTAATCTAAATGAATATAAGTCTTCAGGACCAGATGAACTACATCCAAGAGTATTAAAAGTACTGGCAAATGTAATATCAGAGCCATTGCCAATAATCTTTGAAAACTCCTGGAGAACAGGAGAAGTGCCAGCAGACTGGCGGAGGGCAAACGTTGTCCCCATCTTCAAAAAGGGGGGAAAAGAGGATCCCAACAATTATCGTCCAGTAAGTCTGACATCTTATCCCAGGAAAAAAATCTAGAAGAGATCATTAAAACAGAGTCTGTGAAATCTCGAAGGCAATGCCATAATCACAAAACATTAACATTGGGATTCAGAGAAACAAGCCATGCCAGACAAATTGATCTCTTTTTCTGATCAATTACCAGCTTGATAGATGAAGGGAATGCTGTGGAAATAGCATATCTTGATTTCCGTAAGGCCTTTGACAAAGTTCCCTGTGACATTCTTGAAAACAAGCTTGTAAAATGTGGGTTAGACAAGGCAACTGTTACATGGATTTGTAATTGGTTGACCAGCCAAACCCAAAGGGTGCTCAACAATGGCTCCTTTTCATCCTGGAGAGAAGTGACCAGTGGTGTTCCACTGGGCTCTGTCCTGGGCCCAGTGCTATTCAACATCTTTATCAATGACTTGGAGGACAAAATTGGGAGAATACTTATCAAATTTGCAGATGACACCAAATTAGGAGGAATAGCTAATACTCCAGAGGACAGGATCAAAATTCAAAATGACCTGAATAGACTAGAAAGCTGGGCCAAAGCTAACAAAACACAGGAAAATGTAAGGTTTTGGAGCAGAAAAATGAAATGCACAGATACAGGATGGGTGACACCTGGCTGAACAAGACTACATGTGAAAGGGATCTGGGAGTCCAAGTAGATCACAAGTTGAATGTGAGTCAACAGTGTGACGCGGCAGCTAAAAAGGCCAATGTGCATTAATAGAAATTTAGTGTCCAGATCAAAGGAATAGTCCCCCTCTATTCTGCTTTGGTCAGGCCCCACCTGGAATACTGTGTCCAGTTCGGGGCCCCACAATTCAAAAAGGATGTTGAGAAACTGGAGCGTGTCCAGAGGGCAACTAAAATGTCGAAGGGTCTGGAAACCATGTCCTATGAGGA
>NW_024836190.1:0-1235 GCF_019175285.1 Sceloporus undulatus
ATGTATCCATTAGCTTAGGGAATACATAAGGACTGTGAACGTCCTCTAATTCCTACTTACCAAGCAGCAGCTGCTGCAAGCAACAGGTTACGCTATTCATTACGAAGCAGCTGACTGATGTTTCCATCAAGTGACCTTTGGTTCAAAGGGGAATTGTGATAGGGATCCTGCTTCTGACTGTTGACTGAAAATCACTTGTAGGAGGAGGTTGAAGTGTCAGTCGGCTGCTTGCAGGTCAATGGGGACAGACCCCTTTCAGCTGCAGTGACTGTTGCCCAATAAGTGAGGACTGGAGGGGAATCAGGCTGGGAGACACTATTTAGTTAGATGGCTATGCAGCTGTATAGGTGATACAGAATCACAGCCATCTTCTTTTTGCCTTTAATAGAGCTTACAAGTAAGTATGTGGCCTGCACACAATTATTGGGAGAGGGGTCTTTCTGTATTCAGTGATGATGATGATGATGAGGAGGAGGAGGAGGAGGAGGAGGCTTTATTTATATAGCACTGTAGATTTACACAGCGCTGTACATACAAACAATAAAATAGATAAAGTAAACCTGCCCATGGCTGATGTCAGTGTCAAGAATTCCAGGACATGGGCCCAGTTGTCTTGCTCAGAACAGCTTAATTTTCAGGTCACTAGAATAGCTGTGAAAATAAATTGGCACCTGTCTTGAATACAGGGGCCTGGCATGCTAATGGGAGATCCATGGGTTACATCTGAGTGGTCAGCCGATTTCTGAATCAGGGTAAGGGTGGGTTTACATGTTGGTTTCAGTGCTAAGGTGGAATGGCTGTATTGGCTCTTCTGGAATCACAGTTTTGCTAATCTAGAGAAAGTTGGTTAGATTTTGGAAGTTTGAAAGGTCGGTTAGAATTTTTTTTTTCTTCAAAGAATGCTCCACTTCTGAGGTCTGGAGTGGGGAGGATTCCTATCATATCTCATAGGTTACCTATCTGTATTTTTTACAATAGTGATATAACTGGGAGAATTTGTTGCTATACAAATGCGCGCGCGCACACACACACACACACACACAGAGAGATCAATGTGCAGAGTCACAGCCTAGATGTCTCATTTGCAGTTAGGGCTGGGGCTGGAGGATGAGAGAAGAGGAAAGCAGAAAAAAATAGAGCCTACTTTTCCCCTCTACCAAGATTATTAAAGATACAGGTACTTTGGGTTTGAAGGTGTCAGTGCTGATGTTGGCCATATTTTCATCAATAAAGAC
>NW_024836191.1:0-1235 GCF_019175285.1 Sceloporus undulatus
GGAACAGCCACTGTCCCCAGTTCTGCTCCAGGAAGCGAATGGACGGATCCCTCGGAGACGTGTTCGCCTTCCTTTGGACGGGAGAGCTCCTCTACGCCTTCCCTCCGTTCCCTCTCATCATCAGGGTGGTGTCCAAGATGACAACAGACCGATCGCATGCGATCCTGATCACCCCGTGGTGGCCGAGACAGCCTTGGTTCGCATCCCTTCTCCACCTCTCCAAGAGATGCTTCCTCCGCCTCGACCCTCGCCCGGACCTGCTATCGATCCAGGACGGACGGATTCTCCATCCGGACCTCGAGAGGCTACCGCTGGTGGCCTGGAGGATACGGCCCTAACCACCCTGCCGGAGGTGGTGAGGACGGTGATCCTGGCTGCAAGGAAACCTTCCGCCCAGCGGTCCTACGCCCTGAAATGGAGGAGGTTTAGCCTCTTTCTTGACCAGAAGGGCCTGTCTCCTGCTCAGGTGTCCACTCCAGTGGTGCTGGAGTTCTTGATGGCTTTTGGATGAGGAGTTGTGCCTCGCATCCATCAAGTGCTACCTGTCTGCCATTTGTGCCAAGTACCAATTCGGGGGGAGGGCTTCCTTTTTTAGGGATCCCTTGGTGAAGGGGTTCCTTAAGGGATGTGCCAACTTGCATCCTCCTGTGTTGGTACCGGCGCCGGCTTGGAACTTGGAGGCGGTACTGTCCGTGCTCCAATCCAAGCCCTTTGAACCGATGGCCACAGCGGACTTGAGACTACTGACTTGGAAAACCGCTTTTCTTGTGGCCATCACCTCTGCCCGCCGTGCGGGCGAACTCTGTGCCTTACGGAGGGACCAGCCCTTCATGAGGTTTCACAAGGACAAGGTGGTCCTTCGGACAGACATTACTTTCTTGCCTAAGGTGGTGTCTGCTTTCCACATGTGCCAGGACATTGTGTTGCCTACTCTCGCATCCAACCCGACTTCGGATGTGGAGCGAAGCCTGCACTCTCTTGATGTCAGGAGAGCTCTGGCTTTTTACTTGGACAGAACTGCTGCCTCCAGTCGCTCCGAAAGACTTTTTCAATGCTACTCGGAGCCGAAAAAAGGGTTGCCTGTGTCTGCGCAGAGGTTTTCCAAATGGGTGGCCGGTACCATCCAGCTCTGCTATGAACTGTTGGGCAAACCTCTCCCTGGCAGGGTTCGGTCCCATTCCACAAGGGCAATGTCAGCATCCTCTGCATTCCTGTCGGGGATTCCCTTGGAGGAT
>NW_024836192.1:0-1235 GCF_019175285.1 Sceloporus undulatus
AGGTGTATTGAAGAAGCTCCTTTGTCTTGAATAATATAAAAAGAGCCATTTTGTCTTGTTCGGGGTCTCAGCTTTTTGGAACTTGAATTCCACTGAGTTCAATGTTTTCCTTTGTCGACAACTGGAAATAAACTTATGGATTTTCAATTACTAGGTCCTCTTGCCAATTCTTTTGCTCTGTCAGTCCTAGATTTTTAAGTTTCCTGAAATTTCTGTTACACTTTTATGACCAGAAGGAAACATATATACAGTTATTATTATTAACCTTTATTTATAAAGCGCTATAAATCTACACAGCGCTGTACATACAATGTTTTAGTCAGACGGTTCCCTGCCCTCAGGCTTACAATCTAAAGACACGAACAAAAGGAGAAGGGAATGGTGGTGGGGAATAGGATCAGGTCCAGCAGATCTTCTCCACCTCCGAGGCCTGGAACAAGGCAGATGGACTGGAGGAAGGGCTTGGCTTCTTAATGGATGGTTAAAATGAGGCTTCCTGGGTCAGAGAGGGGCTCACCTCTGGGAATGCTTCTCTAAACAATATAGTATTTAACTCAGTTTTGAAACTGGGTAGAGAAGTGATGAGGTGGGCATCACTTTTATTATGACAGCCATGAAAGCCCTCAACTTTACGTATCATAAAAACATCACAAAGTATAAACATTCCAACTACAGGAATCTCAGGGCAGTTATGCTGTTATGACCGGAAGTAAACATATATACAGTTATAATTATATATACATGCTGATGTTGACCTGAAACTGGGGGGTGTATACATGCGCAGGTGCATCCATGTGCATGCATATCTACACACATTTCTCCATGCATTTGCTTATGTTTAAATTGTACGCAAGTAGAAGAGTATATATAAATTGTGTGTGTGTGTATATATATATGAATTATCCAACATATATGTGCTTGCATCTCTCTCTCTCTCTGTATGTCTGTGTGTGTGTGTGTGTATATATATATATACACACACATGTGTGTATCTATGTATCTATGGTTATTGTATGCAAGATCTATAGACTTCAAACATTCCATATGTGTGTGTTTGTGTGTGTGTAGGATCTTAAAAGTATATGTCTGAGTGCACTCCACATACACACATATATACACATATGTAGAGATGTATATGCACAAACACACATGCCACATCCATCTGTTGTTGTCCATTGTTCTGGTCCGTTGTTCCAGGTGATGCTGGAGAAGAGGCCCTGCCTCCAACGGAACCA
>NW_024836193.1:0-1235 GCF_019175285.1 Sceloporus undulatus
CTTCTTCCTTCCAGCTGGCAATATGTGCTCTTGCTGAATGACTTTTGAGTATATATATATATGTGTGTGTGTATGCTGAGAGATTTGATTTCTCTTTCGTAGGACGTGGGAACCTGAAAGGCAAGGCCAGCCGTGGTGGGCGCCAGAAAAACCGTTTTGGGATTCCAGGAGCTAGCCAGTCAAACCTTCCGAACAGCCAAGCCAGTCAAGATGTGGTGTCCCAACCTTTCTCTCAGGGACCGTTGACTCAGGGCTACATCTCCATGAGCCAGCCATCTCAGATGAGCCAGCCGGGTTTGTCCCAGCCAGAGCTGTCACAGGTAATGAAAATATTTTCTTAAGTCACTGATGCAGGGGATGTTCCTAGAACAATTGTGCTATAAGTCTAGCTGTTCCTGGCACTTCTGGAAAGGGGTGGCATGTCATATTACCAGCCTGTTTCTTTCCCAACTGAATTGAAAATGCTGGTGCTGTCCTTTTAAAGTCCTTAATAGCCATGAACTATGTATCAAACCACAGATGGAAATGAGAAATGAAGCCAGAATGGTAGAGTACTCTCTGGATGCAGATCCAGTAGGCCTATATAATAATAATAATATCCCAGTTTGTTTTTAGGTATTAAGAAGTTTTGGTTTTAAGGCTTAGTTGTTTTGTTTTAAGGAAATCTGCAGGTTTCTGTGATGAGTCCTTCTCAAGTTTTTATTGCTGTCCTTTTTCACGTTGGATGTTTTTCTTGTAGTAAACAGTAGCCAGAGTTCTACAGCATGGTGTATGTTGCGTAAATTTACAGATACCTTGCTAAGCTGTAGAGGTACAATACAACTCTGTTAGTGAATAATGAAGAAACATATCAGGGCACTGGCAAGATATTTCTGATGCACATTGGGAGCTCCTGTTGGGCTCTTAACACTTTGTAGCTGGTATCCAGGTGTGCACTGCAGAGTGGTGCAATGCACTTTGGTGCCCAATGGGCCATGACTGTTCCATCACTCTACTGTTGTGCAATGGATGCCCATACAAAATAATATCATAGAAACCTATAGGTGAATACGGACATTGTAAAACTGGTCAAATCTGTTTCATTAAGACACAAGTCCCTTGTTGTTGTTGAATTCCTGCTAGCATTTTTGGCTTTAATTTTCGGAAACTTCTTGGAATGATCACAAAAGTAGGTTATTCATAAATAAAATATTCTATGTGGGTATAAGCATATGTTTTTTCTTGCTATATATGTC
>NW_024836194.1:0-333 GCF_019175285.1 Sceloporus undulatus
CCTCCTTCCTTCCGACCCTCTCCTCCCTTTGAGCTTTCTCCACCACCCCCCACCTCCCTCTGACAATGAAAGTAGAAGAAGCAGCCTGATTTCCCTACATGCCCCAGCGCAGCCCCACAACCCAATTAACCCTGGAAATCCTCCTCCTCCTCCTCCTCCTTCCTTCAGACTCTCTCCTTCCTTGGGGATGCCCACTGATCCTTTCCCCCAGCTCCTTCATCCTCTTCCTCCTCCTGCTCCATTTTAGGATCCCCTCCATGGCTCCCTTCCTCCCACGGCCCCTTTCTCCTCCTCCTCCTCTTCCTCCTTCTCCTTCATCACTTTCTCCACCCC
>NW_024836194.1:433-1235 GCF_019175285.1 Sceloporus undulatus
TCCTCCTCCTCCTCCTCCTCCTCCTCCTCCTCCTCCTCCCCCCTTCTGATGATGAGAGGGAATGCTCTGACCTCTGCCCACCCCCTGACCCTAATCTCTCCCTAATTTGCCCCGAACATGATCGAGGGCAAGTTCATATTTCGCAGAACCGGGTCTTTTGAGAAAAGACGGATTTTAGCCCGAATCTGGGTACCCCGGGGTAAGGGGCATTTCCTTGTGCAAGCCTTGACATGGATTGTGACAGAATCGGGCCCAATATGAACTTCACGTGCAAGAATCGCTTTCAAAACCGATGTAAAAGTTAATGTGAATGGCCCCATAGTAAAGGCCATTGCACCAACAATGTATATTGTAGAAATGATCCAGATTCACACCCCTTTAAAAGCTTTTGTTCCATCCCCCAGAATCCTAGGAATTGAAGTTTTGCAAAGTCTTGAGCCTTCTCTGCCAAAGTGTCACACCGAACTACCAACCCCAGGCTTCTGTAGGATGGAGCCATAGCAGTTAAAGTTGTCTCAAACTGCATTATTACTACAGTGTAGATCAGGGGTAGGCAACCTACGGCCCGCAGGCTGGATGCGGCCCACAAGGCCTTGGGACCGGCCCCAGCCCAGTCCTGCTGCCGATTGCCGCCAGAGCCTTTGGCCTCTTGCGTGAGGGCGTGGGGCCTTTGGCCTATCAGGAGGAGGGGGCAAGGGGGGGCAAGCGGCGGGCAGGGGGGCAATTGTCTATAGAAGCCTCAGAAACAAGCATTTATATTAACATTTTTTTAAAAATCAGCAAATTTTTTCATGTGTCCTCC
>NW_024836195.1:0-224 GCF_019175285.1 Sceloporus undulatus
TCCTTTCAGCCCTTCTTTCTCTCTGAGGCAGAAAAGGCGATGCTGCTCTCATCAGCCTTCCCTCTCTGCCTCCAAGGCCTCCTTTTGGTGCCTGAAGCAGAGGAGGAGGAAGAGGCCCAAGTGGGGGGCGGTTGTTCCCAAGGGCCTTCCTCCCTGGAAGAGGAGCTGCCTCTGCTGCCTGAGGCAGGCGCTTCATCCAGACCGGGGGGGGGGGGGGGGGGGGG
>NW_024836195.1:324-1235 GCF_019175285.1 Sceloporus undulatus
AGTGAGGAAGGGGCTCCAAAAGGAAGGAAGCCAGGGAGGAAGACCCATAGAAGCAGCTGCAGCAGGGCCCTGCCTCCCTTGCTTCTTCTCCTTGGCCTCCCTCCCAGGGCTGTTGTGGGGCTCCTTTGCTGGGAAAGAGAAGGAAGGAGGGCCATGGAGCCCAAAGGAGCCTGGTCCGAAGGGGCTCTCTGTTGGGGGAGGGAGGGAGGGAGGGGTCTCCTTCCTTTCTTGCAGCCTCCCTCCCACCCTGGCCTCCTTCGCAGGGCTGTTGTGGGGCTCCTTTCCTGGGAAAGGGAAGGAAGGAGGGCCATGGAGCCCAAAGGAGCCTGGTCCGAAGGGGTTCTCTGTTGGGGGAGGGAGGGAGGGAGGGGTCACCTTCCTTGCTTGCAGCCTCCCTGGCAGGGCTGTTGTGAGGTCCCTCTGCAGGGAAAGGGAAGGAAAAGGAGCCCAGTCCCAAGGAGTGCCTTGAAGGGGGCAGCATTAAAGGCCCTCCCCTTCCTCAGCCCACAGACACGCGAGGCCTCCCAGGGGCGCCTTTGTCCAGCTCCTTCTTCAAGAGGGAGAAACCAACCCACCTCCTGGATGTCACTCCTTGCCTTAGCCACGCCCCTTCCGGTAGGGCCAGGATTAGAGACCAGTCCTAGAGAGGCGCTGGGGGGGAAACGGAAGTAGCGGCTGTCAAGCCAGGACTCGGATTCCCCTGGAAGGCCGAGGAGGAGAAGCTTCCTTCCGGAAACACAGCGGAGGACAGGAAGTAGCCCTCCCTCCGCCTGGACGTCACTCTCAGCTCTGGCCCCGCCTCTTCCGCTGAAAGAGAGCGAGACCGTTCCTAGAGCGGCGCTGCGAGCAACCCGGAAGGAGGGCCCTTCTAGGCAGATCTCAGTTTCCTCCAGGAGGACCAGAAGGGAGCC
>NW_024836196.1:0-1235 GCF_019175285.1 Sceloporus undulatus
ACTGCTTTGGCCAATGGGAGAATGGGAGGCCACTAGGCCAGAAAGCCAGACCCAGCAGGCTGAGGCAGAGGTGGCCATTTTGTGTTCCAGCTGCCATTATGTCTTCTGGCAGCCATTTTGTGCTGCTTGTGACTGTGGAGAATATTGTTCTAGAACCTTCTGTGAGCCTCAGTTGAACAGAGGCCTCTCTTTCTCTCTCTATGCTCCAGTGTTGCTCTGTGTGGAATCGGGCTAGGAAGCAAATGCCCTCCTCTGCATTGGCCCAACGGAGGCATATGTCTTCTGCGTGTGTCACCAGCAAGATGCTGTTCTCTGTCTCTTTGAGTGCAGCAGGGTTTCTTGCTAAGCCAGTCCTAACCCTGGGCCCTTTTCTCAGGACCTTCATCTTGGCCTCCTTCAACACGGCTTTGGGGCCTCTCTTTCTGGAAGTGACCCAAGCGCAGGACCACCAGGACCCTTGTCCACCTGATGGCCAACACAGAGGCCAAGCGGAGAGAGTTGGGCTCCAAGAGAAGGAGGCTGCCGAGGTACAAGAACTCTTTGGTGAGTCACTATTCTATTAGCTTCATCTGGGTCACTGCTGGGCCAATTTATGAAAGGAAGCAAATAAAGTACTGTCCGAGTTTGGCAGAGACAGTCCTGGTTAATCCTCTGTCATCCCAATATTTTGGGGGCTTTTAAAATGTCCTGGTTTCTCTCTTCTCCTCCCACTTTCCCAATTCTTCAGCTCATTTCAATTTCTGCATAATGATTGCAAGGAGTTTGCAGCCCATCAACTCAAAAGTGGGGGTTGGAGAAGAAAGAAGGGGGCAGGGACTTGCCCTTGCTACGAGTCTGAGGCAAAAACAAACTGTTGTGCCCTTTCCCACTTGTGTGATCTTCTTCATAAACAACTTTGTCTGTCTTCACCACTTTCTGCTGTTGCTTTTTAAAAATGACATTCGCCTCTGAAATTTGGCAACAAATGGCTAAATGCACTATAATCTTTGGAGGCTAAATGTACTATACGTGTCGGGTTAGTCAGTATTGAATCTATCATTAATGTCCCAGCCATGGCCTAAATTATATTGTATATTACATTGAAAGAATTCGAGACCAACTGGACCTCAAATGCAGTGGCTTTTTTTCTAAATTTCTAACAAAATTTAAAGTTTATTTCCTGGACTAAATTCTGAGGTGATCAAATACTTTTTGGGATGCATCATGTGCTTCTCCCTCCCCTTTTATTAGTCATT
>NW_024836197.1:0-1235 GCF_019175285.1 Sceloporus undulatus
CAGAGTCCAAGCCCCACATTTGTGCTGGTTACTGTGAGCTGCCTTGGACCCCTTTCTGGGAGAAAGGTGGCATGGAGAAGGGAAGGAAGAAGGGAAGGGAGAGAGGAAGGAAGGGAGAGAGAGAGAGAGAGGAAGTAATAAAGTGAGGTAGGAATAAAGAGAGGAAGGAATGTAGAGAGGAAGGAAGAGAGGAAGGAATAAAGAAAGCGAGAGGTAGGAATAAAAAAGGACGAGAGAGAGGGAAAGAAGGAAGGGAAAAAAAGGAAGGCAGGGATAGGAAGGAAGAAAGAAGGAAGGAAGGAATAACAAGAAAAAGGAAAGAAGAGAGAAGAAGGAAAGAAGGAAGAAAGAAAGAAAGAAAGAAAGAGGAAGGAAGAGAGGAAAGAAGAAAGAAGGAAGGAAGGAGGGAATAACAAGAAAAAGGAAGGAAGGCGGAGAGAGGAAGGAAAGAAGCAAGAAAGAATCACAGAATCGTAGAGTTGGGCCATCTAGTCCGACCCCCTTCCATGCAGGAACTCACAATCAAAGCAGGAATGAAAAGAAGGAAGGAAGGAAAAAAGGAAGAGTGAGGAAGGAAAGGAGGAAGGAATAAAAAGAAGAAGAAAGGAAGGAAGAGAGAGAGAAAGGAAGGAATAGAGAGGAAGAAAGGAGGAGAGAGAGACACAGAGAGAGAGGAAGGGGAAGGAAGGAAGGAAGGAAAGAAAGGGAAGGACGGGACGATAGGAGGCGGAGAGAGGACGGGGGGGATAGGGAAGAAGGGGGCTGAGTCCAGGGGAGGCTGGGGGCGGAGGAGGGGGCCTGGGCCTGAGGCTCCGGGGGAGGGGCGGGGAAAGGCACTAGTGGCGGAGGAGGAGGAGGAGGAAGGGGCGGCCCCCAGAAACTCTGGGAAGGAGGCAGGGAAAGAGGAGGGAAGGAGGGCCGAGGGAAGGCAGCGGGGCTCTGGGCGGCGCCTGGTGGAAGCGGGGAGGGCCACTCGGCCGACGAAGAGCAAGGAGACGGAGACTGAGGAGGAGGAGGACGCGGGGCCCGGGCTTCGGAGGAGGCGGGGGCGGAGGCTGCCAGCATGGACTGGGGCACGGAGCTCTGGGTAAGCCCTCTCCCCCCCGTCCCCCCAGACCCTTCCCCAGACTTCGGACTCCCCCTCCCCCTCTTGCCCACCCCCGCCCTACCCTTAGCACTACCCCCTTGTCTTCTGCTTCTTGTTGTTCTTTGCCCTCAAGCCCTTTCCGACTCAG
>NW_024836198.1:0-1235 GCF_019175285.1 Sceloporus undulatus
ATGTTGACTGAATAAAGTCTGGGGCTGGTATTAACAGAAAGTGGCAGGTTTCTTGGGATGGCAAAGGGGGCCTTGTTATCTGTGGGGCATATACTGTGGGGATTGGAGGTGGGGGCTAGGTTTTGGAGAGGGTGGAGTTTTAGGTTTTGGGGTTTTAATGTATTCTTCGACTTGGGATGGGCAGTTCTCACTTAAATACTGAATTTCAATATGTGTTCTCTTTGCTGTTTTTAACACACTGGACTCTTTGACTCACAAAAGTTGTGAATTTACACAAAACTGACACTTTCTTCTCTGCTCAGTCCTCAGCAACTTTCCCAGCCATAAGAAGCAAACACACCTACACACACACACACGAACAGATAGAGATATATATATATATACAAAGCAGACCCTTCCCTGCCTGTCCCTCCTGAGTCCAGCTCCTTAACTTGGGCTGCATTCCTCCAAGTCTCCTCAGAAAAAGGAAGAAAGGAAAGGGAGGCCGCTGAACCCAAAGGCTGCCAGCGTAATAAATAGCAGCAGCAAGGCCCTAATGATTCTTGTGCATGCTGAGGAGGGGCCTTAGGGGGCATGTGCACATGCACAATCTCAGCCCCTGAAGCTCTTGCTGCCCTCACAGTCTGTTCTGCGGGAGGGAGGGAAGTGGGGAGAGCCCTCCTTCTTTCGGAGGAATGGCTGGAGGGTCTTCTGGGGGGCACTTGGGGGTTATAAGAAGGAAGGAAGCCCCCTTCTCTCCCCATAGAAAGGAAAGGGGCCTGCCAGGTCTCCTCTCCTTCTTTCCTTCCCTGCCTCCTCCTTGGGGGATTCCTTGGGGCCCAGGTATGGTCGAGTATTGTTTTTTTCCCAGCAGAGAAGGGCCTGAACATCCTAACAGTGGGTAGCTCCTGATAGGCAAGTGGAATTCAAACAAAGAGAGAGTCCTCCCCCTCCAGTGGGAGGAGCGACCCCCTCAGGAACTCCGTCTTTCTCCCTGCCTTGCTCCTGGTAGGATGCTCAGACCTTCGCTCTTTGTTAGGACCTTTTTTCTACAAGATCACCTTCACTGCCTCCTAAACCTCCTGGCTATTTCTTCCCCCCTTCTCCCTGGAGATGTTGGGCCCCGAGGAGGCCAAGCCAGAGAGTGAGGCTGCTCCTGACACGCCTGGACCAGCCCCGGCTTCCAACAAGCTGTCATGGATAATAAATAATAATAATAAAGTTTTTATTTTTATCCCGCTCCTTCCCAAGATCAG
>NW_024836199.1:0-1235 GCF_019175285.1 Sceloporus undulatus
AATAACCACAGGAGACCAAATTGGAAGAAAGGCCACAACTTTATTAAGCAAACCATTGGAAGGGTTGGCATAAAGCATAAGGTCAGGATCTGAAGATATCAAACAACCCATGTTTGTCTGATAGCAAAACCTGGTACCCACCAGGCATTGGGATGACCTAGGGGCTAATGAACACCGCTTGACCGCACCACTGCCGTGTGTTCACATATTCTCTAAGCCCCTGGTCACCGGGAGGCGTCCTTGCGTTATGGCCCCCGCAATGGCCAAACGCCTGCCCAATTTGCCCCCGGGTCCCTACTGACTCCCAAACCAGAGCTCCGTAGCTCTGGTACCCCACCGTGCAGATCCTGGCCTATGCTGCCGCCACAAAAGCCGTCACCCAACGGCTACTGCCAACCCTGCCAAGAGCGAATTTAGTGCTCGCCGCAGAAGTCCAAGTGCGGACGAACATAAACCGAAAAAGCCTTAGACTTCCATCTCCCAATGCGCTTGATATCATGCACCTGCATGCCCGCGCAGGAGGCAGCAGTAGCCGCACCAATGCGGAAAGAATGTCCCCCGAAAGCATCGGCTGGGAGCCCCAAAGCATGTAAAGATTTCTTTAACACAGCAACAAATTGGTACCTAGTCAAAGGAGTACCATCCATGTGAACAAACAAAAACCTGTCGACCGAAGGCCGAATTTTCCAATAATCCCTCAAAGCTTTAACAGCACAGACAGGAGAACCATGCAAACGACGCAACTCAACTGTCTGTCCAGCCCCCAGCTGGTCGCACTTGGACCTGCGCACAGTTAGATATACACCATGTCTCGTGAATGAAATGTCAGAGGCACAAAATGCCCGACCTGACATATTGCTCTTGGACCCAGCCACCAGCTCTCCCAATCTGAATGCCCCCAAAAATGCAACAGTATAAGCAGCATAAAACAGTTTACATTCAAAATTGGAAGAACAAATAACAGGCAATTGAAAACAAAGCTTTGATAACAGTTGATAACAAATCGGCCTGCGAACATCTTTGGCCGCAGCATAAATCCGTTTCCAGCCCTCAACAGCCCTTTTGACCAAAAATGATGAGCAAGGATCAACAAATCCACCCGCCTTAGAAAAGAATGTGATCCCAGCAAGATGAATCAACATAGTCTTGGGAGCAATTTTGGAATGTCTGAGCCATACCAAGAAGCGTAAAACCACATCAGTATGCACCGGCCAAAGAGGCTGCATACCCACTGC
>NW_024836200.1:0-1235 GCF_019175285.1 Sceloporus undulatus
AATCTGGAACGTCATGAACGGATGAATATAGATATCGAGCACCTATACAA
Organism: Sceloporus undulatus; assembly: GCF_019175285.1. Taxonomy (NCBI): domain Eukaryota; kingdom Metazoa; phylum Chordata; class Lepidosauria; order Squamata; family Phrynosomatidae; genus Sceloporus; species Sceloporus undulatus. The sequence continues at coordinate 51 of NW_024836200.1, forward strand.
TTAGAATGACCCACGAGAGTCAGTGACCGATGAAGGTGAATGTCAGGCTGCCATCCAATCCATAAGACTCCAGAGAGTCAGGGACTGACGAGGGTGAATGTCAGGCTTCAAGCCAATTGGTACGAGACTGGAACGTCCTGGGCGGATGAATATCGAAATCGGGCACCTATCCAATTAGGATGACCCAGAAGAGTCAGGGACCGACGAGGATGAATGTCAGACTGCCATCCTAACCGTAACACTCCAGAGAGTCAGGGACCGACAAGGGTGAATGTCAGACTGCAAGCCAATTGGTACGAGACTGGAACGCCCTGGGCGGATGAATATCGAAATCGGGCTCCTATCCAATTGGTATGACCCAGGAGAGTCAGGTACCGATGAGGTTCGATTTCAGGCTGCCATCCAATCGGTATGACTCCAGAGAGTCAGGGACATATGAGGGTGAACGTGAGGCTGCAAGCCAATCGGCATGTTTCTGGAACGTCATGAAAATCGAAATCGGGCACGTATACAATTGGTATGACCCAGGAGAGTCAGGAATCGACGAGGTTCGAATTCAGGCTGCTATCCAATCTGGATGACTCCAGAGAGTCAGGGACCGATGAGGGTGAATGTAAGGCTGCAAGCCATTCGGTACGACTCTGGAACGCCATGGACGTATGAATATCGAAATCGGACACCTATCCAATTAGGATGACCCAGGAGAGTCAGGGACCGACGAGGTTCAAGGTCAGGCTGCCATCCAATCAGTAAGACTCCAGAGAGGCAGGGACCGATGAGGGTGAATGTCAGGCTGCAAGCCATTCGGGACAACTCTGGAACATCATGGACGGATGAATATCGAAATCGGGCACCTATCCAATTGGTATGACCCAGGAGAGTCAGGTACCGACGAGGTTCAAGGTCAGGCTGTCATTCAGTCGGTATGACCCCAGATAGACAGGGGCATATGAGGGTGAATGTGAGGCTGCAAGCCAATCGGTTTGACTCTGGAACGTCATGAAAATCGAAATCCGGCACGTATACTATTGGTATGACCCAGGAGAGTCAGGAATCGACGAGGTTCGAATTCTGACTGCTATCCAATCGGGATGACTCCAGAGAGTCAGGAACCGATGAGGGTGAATGTAAGGCTGTAAGCCATTCGGTACGACTCTGGAACACCATGGACGTATGAATATCGAA
>NW_024836201.1:0-1235 GCF_019175285.1 Sceloporus undulatus
CTGTGTGTTTTAATATATGTGTTTTAATATATGTTTTAACCTGGTTTAAATTTCTTCTGGTTGTTTCATGGGTTTTTAACTTTTGCATTTTGCATATTTCAACATTTTTTTTTAATTGTCGTAAGTTGCTTTGAGTCCCTTCCTGGAAAAAAGGTAAGTAAAGTGTTCAACATCCCAGTTTCTAAAAAGTGCATGGTTTTATTCCTTTTAATTCTGTTAATAGTTTAATTATACGTTAAGTGTTATAAGTTGTGTTCTTTAAATTACATCTCCTTGCACAGTAGCGAGCCGCCTTGGCTTGAATCCCAGAGCTGGCGAAAAGGCAGAGTAGATTATAAGAATAATAAGGAGGATTGGTTATGTCTCAGGTAGCAAGTCCTGGGTTGCAACACTCAGCCGCAGGCATCCAGTTAGTGGCAAAGACAGGCAGACATCTTCCATCGCTGGCCCCAAAAACCCTCCTTGGATGCAGCCCGTGGGCCTTTTCATGGGGCCTTTTCTTGAACTTGGAACTGATGCTGGCTCTGCTTTTTCCTGATCTCTTTTCTCCCACAAAACTGGGTTTATATTTTCTCAGGCAGTTGGAAGGCAGCTTCTTCCTGAGTAACAAACCACAACAGGAAAAGGACCCCCAAATGTTGCACAAAACCCTGATTTGAGACATTCCTGCTTTGTGCTTTTTATCAGCCACAGAGATAATACTGGACTGCAACTCCTAAGCTTTGGCTCGACCAGCTCAGGATCATGGGAGTTGCAATGCACAGTGCACTCACCCTTTGCGTAGTAGAAAACCTGGCCCAAAAATCCTTCAGGGACGTAATGCCAGCCTAAGCAGAGGGAAGTTGGGTTTATCTTTTATATTATGGGCCACTGTGCGGCGTGCGCACATTTTATGTTATTCTCTTCCATTTACAGCCCTGCTTTTCTCCTGGAACCAATGTCAAGTCCGTTTACACCAATACACACATACCCAACAACTAAAAAGGCTTATGAACACAAAAAGTTAGGAACACAAGTTCTATTTTGAAAACACAAATTAGTGTCCCGTTGTTTAAGGGTCTGTATGTTTGTATCTTGCATGTTTCCAAATTTCAATACAGTGGTACCTCGGGATACGAAATACCCAGGTTACGAAATTTTCGGGATACGAAAAAATCCCATAGGGAATTATTGTTTCGGGTTACGAATGTTTTTTCGGGTTACGAAAAAACTTTTGGTGCTTTTTTCGGCTAAAC
>NW_024836202.1:0-1235 GCF_019175285.1 Sceloporus undulatus
GATGAGCCTCACTGGCTAAGTGCATTCTAGCTGAGTGGGTTCCATTGTTCTGTTTAAAAGAGAGGTGGTAAGATTCCATCTCCTATCTCTTTGTCTCTTACGGTTCTAGTTGTTGTTGTTTTTTTGACACTCTGCACATGCTCCAGAGTTTTCTTGCTTTCCCTTCCTAGATGTAAAATGTAAGGAAATAGTCAATACCCTCATGTCTCCTAGGTATTGTGTTTTGTGTGGATGTATGTAACTCAGCTACACTTTCTGGCTTCTCGACCTTGTTTTGTCTCTTGCCTCCCAGAGAATATAACCAGTCATTCCTTCTGGCCTCTGACAATGTCTCCTTCTAAATGGCTGTGCTTTAGAATGAAAGCACCTTTCAAATGCTAATCACTCTCTTCCAGGCAGTTTCAAAAGGATTTCTCTCCCCTTCTAAGCTTTTCCTAGTTCAGGTTGTTGGGGAAGAAAATAAAAATAACAATAATATGTTTTCTCTTGTTCTACCCCCATGCATTTTAAAATTCATCTTTCATCAGTGTAAGATTTTGTTTCCTTGAATTCATGTCACAGAGTCTTTGTTCTGACTATATCAAGTAGTAGTAGAGAGCCTCCCTCATCAAGCACAGTCTATCTGAATTGATTGCCTTCCATAATTGCTTTGTTCTTTGTTCTTCTGAGGCTGTGAATATGTGACTCCATCACACTTTCTGGCCCAAAGATCTCTGGAGGTGCCTCAGTGACAAAGGGGGGGTGCCTTTCAAATGTTAACTAGATCTCTCTCTTTCAGCCACCAGCTCAGTACAAATAATAATAACAATAAGTTTTCCTTGCTGCTGTTTCCTCCTGTTCCAAGTGATTTTTCTTACATCCCTGCTGCTTCCAAAAAGGGATAGAAGCATTACATTTTTAATATTTTTATTCAACACTGATTTTGTTTCATTTTTGTTTTGTTTTGATGTTACAGCGATACAGAGATGGTCAGTGTTGAAACACTTTCCGAAATTCTTTTTGTTGTTGCTTTCTGCCTTTATTTGTTGTTATTATTTTTCATTGGACAATTAATTTTAGTGCTCCAGTCTGTTTATTTTTGTTTTATAGTTCACACATTTGACCATCAGTTCACCAGTTTTGGTCTTTTGTTTTTAAAGCCATTTTAATGTTATTGTTTCCTGCATCCATGTTTCAATGGAGGAGGCCATGCAGTGTTGTTGTAAAGTTTTGTCTTTTGATCAGCAGGCCTAGTG
>NW_024836203.1:0-1235 GCF_019175285.1 Sceloporus undulatus
TTCCATGTAAACAAGGGACATTGGTCAGAATCCTTTATCCTAGTGTGTGCATTATCCCAATATCCTCAGCACTCCCTTACTAGTATCCCAGTGCACAATGGTACTGATGCACATCAGGGTGTACATCAGTTGCTTTGCTGGCTCCCCTACATGAAAATATAACAGTAGCTCTGGATGTGTATGTTATGGAACTGCCCAATTATAATTCCTGCAGTCATAGGTCCACTTACAAAGATGCCCCCAACAGGATTCCTGTCCTTGAGCATATCCACTAATGGTTCCTGATTTGTTTTTGAAGAACACTGCCTTAGAAAGAGAAAGTTCCACTGATCCATTTCTCATTTTCTTGCCAGCAGACAATGAGCACTAACCAAGCAGACATTAATCCTCCTTTGCATATCCTCTCACCCTGAGGCCTGCCATTAGCAATAAAACAATATACATGCAAATCACTCCTCTTTTCCCAGGGTGACACAGTGTGTGTGTGTACACACACACACACACACACACAACTCTTTTCTAGGCAAGCATTATCTGAAGATGCCAGCCACAGATGCTGGCGAAACATCAGGAAGAAAACGTGGCCACATAGCCCGAAAACCCCACAAAAAACTATGGATGACGGCCATGAAAGCCTTCGACTCCACATTAATATTGGACCTTCTTCAGCATCTTGCAGGGCCTTTTGTGACCCTCACTACATCATTCAACCAGTCAAAACCTTTTTGTTTGTCATGGGACTTTAAAATTAGCTGACTTGGTCTGTGTTCTTGTTTTGGCTGCTTTTGTTTTGCTGACCTGTTTTGAGTTTTTATTTTCTGAATTGTTTCATCGTTTTAACTGTACTAGCCCAGTGGCCTGGTATCCGCATACCTGAAAAGCACTTTTTAAATGTTTTGATACATACACCACCAAAGACTAAAAGACTGGATGATGAGAAAATCAACTTTTCTTTTTGTTCTTTCTTGTCATTGCAGTAAAAATGAACATATTTGTCTTAGCTGTTTGTGGAGCAAACTACTCTGTGTTAGGGATGAGCAAGAATTCTGTTCACTTGGCTTTTCAATTTTAAAAAATCAAACATTTCTTCATAAATGAGAATGAAACAATGTGAGACTCAAGAAAATAAGGGAAAAAGCCAAAACAGCAAATTTACCCATAAATATGCATGATGGGTTCTGCTTAGTTTTTAAAATATTTGGTTTTGTATCTCTTGGTATTCATTCATACTTGTG
>NW_024836204.1:0-1235 GCF_019175285.1 Sceloporus undulatus
GATGCATGCGTCCTAAGAGTCCAGAAGTTGCACCAAAGCCACGCTCCCGCCCTAAGGACTGGAGCATGGCTTTGGTGTGGCTTCTGGACTCTTAGGACGCATGCATCATTGAAACACCATACCTCCACTGTGACTCGAAGCAGCTTTATTTTGGCTGTCTGTAACAGGCCCATGTGAGTAATGCACAGCCCACTCCTCCCACTTTCAATAATAATAATAGAATTTATTTATACCCCACTCAATCACTAGGAATCCAGACGGCTTACAACAGTAAGAAAATACAAAGCAATAGCAATAAACAATAGCAATACACATAAGATAATAAAGAAATATAACATAGCGATACATAGCAAAAAAACATAACAATAACAGTAATATTGTAGCAATTCAATAATGACAAAAGCCTAACACTGATTATTACATTCAAATCAATAATTATCAAAAAGAATTCCCCATTTCCAACCCCTCATTGGAAAAAATAACAAGCAGATGCCAATAAACAATGAAATAATAAAGGAAATACAGTACAAGTTACAACTTTACCGTCAATGAAATTACAATAAAAGAATTACAATCTAACAACCTGAAAAGAGGGAGACTAAAAATTAGCAACAAGATAATGTTCTTCTTAGTATTGCCCGAGGCTTTATAGACCAACGCCCAAGCTGAGTTGGTCCAGGGCTGGAGGAGGGGGCAGGATGTTAAACAGCCCTCCCTCACTCAGTCCTCCATTCTCCTCCTGGCAGTCCATGACTGGGAATTAATAGGTAAGGAAATGCATTATGCCATATCAAGACCAGCCTTCACTTGTATCAAGACCAGTGCAACTGAACCAACCATGATTCATAAATCAACAATTTGGGGGTTAAATCTGCTTTATAAACTTGGCTTGTTTGGATGCACTTAACCATAATCCCAGGCTCAGATATCTCTTCCGGGTATGTTTACTCACTCATGTGAACAGTAGGCTGCACACACCCAACAGCAATTTCCTCAACAAAGGGTTTTTTTAAACATATTGTTACATGCAAAGGTAGCATTAATTAGTTAAAAAGGGGCTATCTCTCAATTGAAGTCTAACTCTTCTGAATAATCCAAACACAAGATGTTGCCCTTTTCATGAAGTCTGATACAAGACTGATGTTCCATAGAATGTACTCCAAATCACAGGAAACAAAAAGGACATTATGAAACCTTTAGCAATAATACATCCCCAATGAGTGTTCTCTATTTCA
>NW_024836205.1:0-1235 GCF_019175285.1 Sceloporus undulatus
TCTCAGCTTTAAAGTCTGGGATAAAACCTGGGATGAATTCGCCACACCACTGACATGGAAGGCACCAGCTGTGCCCTGACAGAGAAAGGGATATTGCAAGTGGCATCATAATCCCACCCATTTAAAATGTCAGAGCATTATAACTCTGAGGCTGAAGAAAGGTAGGATTGCCCAGTTCCTTCTTCAGACACCAGACCTGTAATTCCTGCTGTGGCCCCAAGATGGGAGCATCTGCCAGGCTATGGGTCGAAAACTATCAGTTGCTTTGAAACAAGCCCAGTCTTTTTCATTTCAGGCTTCTGTTGACCTTGTAACACAATCCAAGGCTAACTAACTGAAAGCCCAGTGGATATTATTACTCCTCTAGCCTGGAGAAGAGAAGGTTAAGTTGTGATATGATAGCCCTGTTTAAATACTTGAAAGGATGTCATATTGAGGAGGGAGCAAACTTGTTTTCTGCTGCTCCAGAGAGTAGGACCCCAGAACAATGGATGCAAGCTCCAGGAAAAGAGATTCCAGCTCAACAGTAGGAGGAACTTCATGACAGTAAGGGCTGTTCGACAGTGGAACACACTCCTTCCTCAGAGATTTAGGTGGAGTCTCCTTCCTTGGAGGTCTTTAAGCAAAGGCCGAATGGCCATTTGTCAGGGATGCTTTGATTGTGAGTTCCTGCATGGCAGAATGGGGTTGGACTGGATGGCCCTTGAGGGTATCTTCCAACTCTATGATTCTATGTTTCTCAGTACAGTGGGCCCATCTCCTGGGGTTTGGTTCCAAGACTCTCCAAGGATACCAAAATCTGTGAATGCTCAAATCCCATTAAATAAATGGCATAGTTAAATGGTGTCCCTTATCTAAAATGGATTTGGAATTTATGTATATATTTTGAATATTTTCAAACTGTGGAGGGTTGAATCCGTGGATTAAAAAAATCTGTGGATACGGAGGGATGACTGTATGCTGAATGGCGCTGAAGGAAGTATAGTCCAAACATGAAGTCGAAGGCTTTCATGGCCGGCATCCATAGTTTTTTGTGGGTTTTTCGGGCTATGTGGCCATGATCTAGAAGAGTTTATTCCTGACGTTTCACCAGCATCTGAGGCTGGCATCTTCAGAGAATGCTGGCATGGAAGAGTATATATACCCCCCTCTCTTCCATCCAGCATTCTCTGAAGATGCCAGCCACAGATGCTGGCAAAACATCAGGAATACACTCTTCTAGAACATGGCCACAT
>NW_024836206.1:0-1235 GCF_019175285.1 Sceloporus undulatus
GTCTATATCTATCTATCTATCTATCTATCTATCTATCTATCTATCTATCTAGTATCTTGCCCTTCTTCAACACGAGCCCCAGAGCAGCTTAAAACAGGGCTAAAACAAGGCTAAACATCTGATACAAAAGTTAATTGTAGGTAGTAAGTTCAACATTCATGCTGAGCATTCAAACCAAAGTAGTTTCCAAAAAGAGGCAATGGTTTTCTTCCACTGTTGCTTCCAGCAACTAATACCGAGTGACACGCTGTCCTGATAAGTACCCAGAGTTTGAATTACATAGAGTTGCCGGGTATCCCTTATTATGAGGGATGTTTCTTATTTCAGGGCTGGAAAGCTTGTTCCTTATAGGGCTGACAACTGTGCCTTGTGTGGAGATTATCACACTGCCATTTCTTGTCCTTTCATCCCAAGCTAAGTGCAGGATGCAAACTTTAATATGCAGATTTTATTGCACCCCTCTTTGCCCAAGCAGGAGGCATCTTGTACCCAATTATGGCATCCTGTACCCAATCTGGACTTCTCTGGCACTTTTGGAAAGAATGGATTTTCCCGTTCTTTGCAAGGTGCGGAGAAGTCCAGATTGGGTACGGGATGCCATGATCAGGTAAGGGATGGCTTCTCCCTGGGCATGGAAGTTTGTGATAAAATCTGCATATTACAGGTTACATCCAGTGCCTAGTACGGGAGGAAAAGATGTGAAAAAGCAGTGCAATAAAATCCTGTTCTCTCATTGAGGACTGGAAAACATTTCCTTCAATATAAACTGAACCACAAATGACAAAATCCTGTATTTTGGGGTGTGGGCTCTTCATAAAGGCAGAAAGGTCTACTTAATGTAATTTATGAATGTGAGCAATAGATTAACTAACACATGGCTGTCATGAAATCGATACTTTCATTTGATATTTAGGTTGTACACAAACTTGTTAATAGGGTTTTTTTTTTTTATTGTGAACCTTGCATGGCATGAACTTAACTGCCTCTTACTGAGATTTTCAAAATCTGTTGCCACTGTTTTCATATACAGAAGAAGACGTCTAGGTTGTAGTCGCTTAGGCATTGCTGGCTGCCCTCTTCTTTCTATTCCTGACGCTAGGAAGAACTGTAACTCTTTGTTCTCTCTCAATTTCTAGGTGGTAAACATGGGAAAGTCCCCCGATGCCGCGGGAAGAAACGGGCAAGGTAAGACAGCAACCCATCCTGACTTCCTTTTCTCCCCTCTAATTCATTAT
>NW_024836207.1:0-1235 GCF_019175285.1 Sceloporus undulatus
CTCTCATAGACTTACCAAAATATTGGAGACACTCCTTGGAAATGCTGCTCACATTTCTCTTTTTGAGGGAAGGTCTGTTTTATACCTCTTTTCAGATACTTTGGTGCATGTTTGTGCTTTTCTTAACATTGACAGGAACTTTCATCTCTCTCCTAGTTAAATGTTATTTGGAGAGCCAGGCAAAACAGAGTATATAGAACTACAAATACTAGAATATCTACTACATCTGCTGGATTATTATGTTTCAATCTCTCCGTAGGATATAACTTTTTGTTCTAGAACTACATCTCTTAAATCTCACCTGACTTCCTTGATATAGTATTGTGTATTTTAAAGGAGCAGAACTTCTTTCCTGATCCAATTTATTCTTCATATCATTTAACCTCTGTCCTTCCACCAATGTTAATATATGATCCACTGAGCTTTTTCCAGGACCTGCTCTGTAGGGACTTACCAGAAACTTGATATTCCCTGGAAATGCTCTTTTCTTCTAGAATATTTTTTCCTTTACTGTGCTTTATATCATACCTTTTAAGACCATGGGAAATCTCATCATTTTTCTAGACAGAGGTTATTTGGAGAGCCAGGCGATCTAAAAGATAGAGTTTGGCAACTCACCTCAGCTGCTGGATCCCTTTGCTCCCATCTCCTTGGGAATCTACAACTGTTCATTCTAGAACCGAACTGCTAGCCTTGCCTTTTGTTCTGCGTATCTGAGAAGGATTATTCCACATTGATTGCATCATTTTGCCTCCATCTCCTGAGCTTTTCCTATTCTTACATCCCAATATCCTTGATTTGAGACAAATAAAAGAAATATATAGAAAGTTCACTTGGCTACATGAAGTTTTGGAGTTTTGATGGGGAAATGGTTGGTTGGTTTGGGTTGTATGTCTCCTCCTCCCATTTTTTTGGTATCTAACACAAATGCACATAATATTTTCTCTTCTCTTATTTTGTGCTGAATCTCCTCCTCCTTTAACAGAAAAGGGCCCCCAAGAAATGCCAAGTGTCTCCCATGAAAGCTCCCTTCCTCCTTCCCCTTGCTTTCTACTAAGCTTGATGCATCACTGAAAGCTTTATGAATGCGCCTCAGCAGAAACATCACAAATTGCATCACAATCACAATGTGCAAATGGCAAAGTGTGGGGGATAGCGCAACTAAGTTTAAGTTATTTATTTATTTTGTTTTATTTAATATCCCACCTTTTCCTAATATGGGACTCAAATGGTTT
>NW_024836208.1:0-414 GCF_019175285.1 Sceloporus undulatus
GAACTGTTTTTGAAATTAGGAGAGATATGGCTAAATTCACTATAATTCCTTGGTGACTAAATGTACTTTACATGTTGGGGGAATCAGTATCCCAATCAATCAATAATATCTCAGAAATGGTCTAAATTATATGGTTTATTATATTGTATATTATATTGAAAGGATTCGAGACAAACTGGATCTCAAAGGCTGTAGCTTTTTGCTTTCTTGCAGAATTTAAAGTTTATTTCCTGGACTGAATTCTGACGTGTTGAAATAATATTTGCGATGCACCATGTGCTTTCCTCCCCTTTCGCTTAGTTACTCTCTGGATGAGGGCTATTTTCTGTTGCAGGTGACCTTTGCAGATGTAGCAGTATATTTCACTGAGGAGGAATGGAAACTGTTGACAAAGAAGCAGAAACTTACATACAG
>NW_024836208.1:514-1235 GCF_019175285.1 Sceloporus undulatus
AGTTACTGCAAAATGTGTTCCAAGTTCAAAAGACGTGTGCAGCCCATCAACTCAAAAGAGGGAGAGGGGAGGAGAGAAATTGGCAGGGTCTTGCCAGGAGTCGGAAGCAAAAGCAAACTGCTGTGCCCTTCCTCGCTTGTGCGATCTTCATCATTAACAACTTTGGCCATCTTGACCCCCTTCTGGTGTTGCTTGTCCACATAAGTCTTGCTTTCCCCATCTGTGAAATGCTGAGGGATATGGAAGAGTTTCTCTGAACCTAAACTGGGGATGGGCCCAGTGGCCCTCAAGCCCAGAGTACTCCCCAGAACTGTTTTTGAAATTAGGAGAGATATGGCTAAATTCACTATAATTCCTTGGTGACTAAATGTACTTTACATGTTGGGGGAATCAGTATCCCAATCAATCAATAATATCTCAGAAATGGTCTAAATTATATGGTTTATTATATTGTATATTATATTGAAAGGATTCGAGACAAACTGGATCTCAAAGGCTGTAGCTTTTTGCTTTCTTGCAGAATTTAAAGTTTATTTCCTGGACTGAATTCTGACGTGTTGAAATAATATTTGCGATGCACCATGTGCTTTCCTCCCCTTTCGCTTAGTTACTCTCTGGATGAGGGCTATTTTCTGTTGCAGGTGACCTTTGCAGATGTAGCAGTATATTTCACTGAGGAGGAATGGAAACTGTTGACAAAGAAGCAGAAACTTACATACAG
>NW_024836209.1:0-703 GCF_019175285.1 Sceloporus undulatus
TATTTTGTTAAGTTTAGGTTTTCATTGCTGTTAGTATAGATCATAGTTTATAAATTTGACTGGAGATTGTGGTATAGGTTAGAGAAATGGAGGGGTGGGATTTGTTGCAGCTGGCTCAAATAGTTATGGGAATGATATTAACAGGAAGGGGTTTAGTTTCTGGGGGTGGCAAAGGGGGTCTTGTTACCTGTGGGGCATAGACTGTAGGAATTGGAGGTGGGGGCTAGGTTGGGAAGAGGGTGGGGTTTTAGGTTTTGGGTCTTCATGTATAGTTTGGCTTGGAGTGGGCAGTTCTGGCTTAACCACTGAATTTCTATGTCTTCTCAATAAAGGTCTTTGCTATTTCAACACACTGGACTCTTTGATGCACAGAAGTTTTGCATTTGCACAAAATTGATACTTTCTTCTCTCCTCAGTCCTCAGCTCCATTCCCAGCCATAAGAAAAGCAGAAGCAAACACATACATACACATAAACACACACACACACATATACTGAGAGAGGAAGAGCTATATGTACAAAGCAGAGTCTTCCCAGCCTTTCTCTCCTAAGTCCAGTTCCGCAGCTTGGGCTCCATTCCAGAAGGAAGGAAGGAAGGAAGGAAGGAAGGAAGGAAGGAAGGAAGGGCGTACTCCTTCCCTTCTTCCAGAGGCCGACATTATTATAGAGGCTATAGGTGAGGTGTCCAGTAACTCAGTGAATAA
>NW_024836209.1:803-1235 GCF_019175285.1 Sceloporus undulatus
AATGTATAGTTTGGCTTGGAGTGGGCAGTTCTGGCTTAAACACTGAATTCCTTCTATATGTTCTCAATAAAGTTCTTTGCTATTTCAACACACTGGACTCTGATGCACAGAAGTTCTGCATTTGCACAAAATTGACACTTTCTTCTCTCCTCAGTCCTCACCTCCATTCACAGCCATAAGAAAAGCAGAGGCAAACACACACACACACACACATATACTGAGAGAGAAAGAGCTATATGTACAAAGCAGAGTCTTCCCAGCCTTTCTCTCCTGAGTCCAGTTCTGCAGCTTGGGCTCCATTCCAGAAGGAAGGAAGGAAGGAAGGAAGGGTGTACTCCTTCCCTTCTTCCAGAGGCAAACATTATTGTAGAGGCTATAGGTGAAATGTCCATTAACTCAGTGAATAAGATCATACTGGATCAATTTGAATCT
>NW_024836210.1:0-358 GCF_019175285.1 Sceloporus undulatus
TATACCCCTCTATTTCCACATTCCAATCATGAGACTCGTCCCACCAGGTTTCAGTGATGCCTATTATATCATATTTGCTTTGCTGTACTAGGAGTTAGAGTTCATCTTGCTTATTTCCCATGCTCTGTGCATAAGTGTAGAGGCATCGCAGACCATGGGTCGCATTTACTTTTTGCTTGTGCAAGTTTATTTGCCTCCCACTGTTGGATCCTTGCACTTTTTTTTCTTGTTTCCTCTAGTCTATTTTCTCCAGCCCTTTCGCCTTCCTTAATATTGTCTCCCTTCCCCATGGAACTCAGTTTAAAGCCCTCCTGATCAAGTTCTTGAGACTGTTGGCAAAAACTTTTCTTCCAACTGG
>NW_024836210.1:458-777 GCF_019175285.1 Sceloporus undulatus
CTCACGCCAGTTGGAAGAAATGTTTTTGCCAACAGTCTCAAGAACTCAGTTTAAAGCCCTCCTGATCAAGTTCTTGAGACTGTTGGCAAAAACTTTTCTTCCAACTGGTGTGAGATGCAACCCGTTCGTTGCAAGAAGTCCCTCCTCATGGAACCGCAGCCCATGATCAAAGGATCCAAATTGTTCTTGGTGGCACCATCTGCGAAGCCAGTTGTTCACATCTGCTATTTTCCTCTCCCTTCCTGGACCGTGCCCTTCAACTGGCAGAAGAGACGAGATGACAACCTGTACATCCATTCCTTTCAGCTTCCTACCAAGA
>NW_024836210.1:877-1235 GCF_019175285.1 Sceloporus undulatus
TATACCCCTCTATTTCCACATTCCAATCATGAGACTCGTCCCACCAGGTTTCAGTGATGCCTATTATATCATATTTGCTTTGCTGTACTAGGAGTTAGAGTTCATCTTGCTTATTTCCCATGCTCTGTGCATAAGTGTAGAGGCATCGCAGACCATGGGTCGCATTTACTTTTTGCTTGTGCAAGTTTATTTGCCTCCCACTGTTGGATCCTTGCACTTTTTTTTCTTGTTTCCTCTAGTCTATTTTCTCCAGCCCTTTCGCCTTCCTTAATATTGTCTCCCTTCCCCATGGAACTCAGTTTAAAGCCCTCCTGATCAAGTTCTTGAGACTGTTGGCAAAAACTTTTCTTCCAACTGG
>NW_024836211.1:0-1235 GCF_019175285.1 Sceloporus undulatus
CCACAACCACAGGTGACCCATGCAGAGACCATCCCTGAGACGCTTGTACTAGAGAGTATTTCCTCTTTGACGGTAATTAAAGAGTCCCCCCTTTCTCCCCCCTTTTCTGTCCAAATCTATTCTTCTTTCATCTTAATACGATGACCATGAAGTGAAGGAAGCCCCAATGGGGGCCGCAGGGAAAGGAAAAGATGGGGAGGAGAGGAGTCATAGAACCCAAGGGCCTTAATCCAGTCCAACCCCCTTCTTCTGCCATGCAGGAACTCTCTATCAAAGCAGGCCCATTGACAGACAGCTGGCCATGCAGCCTCTGTTTGAAGACCTCTAAGTAAAGAGACTTCACCACAATCTCTCAGGAAGGAGTGTGTTCCACTGTCAAACAGCCCTTATTACTCCTAATGTTGAGCTGGAATCCCTTTTCCTGTACCTTGCCTCCATTGCTCCATTGGGTCCTATTCTCTGGAGCAGCAGAAAACAAGCTTGCTCCCTCTTCAGTAGGGCATCCCTTCAATATTTAAACAGGGCTATCATATCACCTCTTAACCTGCTCTTCTCCAGGCTAAACATCCCCACTGCCTTAAGTCTTTCCTCATAGGGCTTCATGGTTTCCAGACCCTTCACCATTTTACTTTCCCTCCTTTGGAGACATGGCTCCAATTTCTCAATGTCCTTCTTGAATTATTTTGCCCAGAACTGGACACAGTGCTGTTCCAGGTGGAGCTTGAGCGAAGCAGAATAGAGTGGCACTATTACTTCTCTTGAGACTATACTTCTATTGATGCAGCCTAAAATCGCATTGGCCTTTTTAGCTGCTGCGTCACACTGTAGACTCACATTCAACTTGTGGTCTAATCTAGAACTCCTAGATCCGTTTCACAGGTATAAGTCTCCTTAAGCCAGGTGTCTCCCATCCTATTTAAATATTGGAAGGGATGTCATGTTGAGGAGGGAGCAAGCTTGTTTTCTGCTGCTCCAGAGACTACAGTGGATGCAAACTACAGGAAAGGAAATTCCACCTCAACATTAGGAGGACCATCCTTCGGCCTGTGAGGAAGAGAGAAGGCTGGCCCAGTACCATCAGGGGCTAGCCTGAAGAAAGAGGCTCCTCCCTCCCTAACTGCCCGCCCAGCCGCTTTCCAACTGCCCAGAGAGACTCTTCCTTGCCGCCGGAGCGGCGTTTCTCCAGGAGGAGAATCTGTAATCTGTACTGTATTGTATTTTCATTTTGTTTTGTA
>NW_024836212.1:0-1235 GCF_019175285.1 Sceloporus undulatus
TTTCCCTCAGCGCTATTTTCCCCTATATTTATTTATAACTAAAACCTTACCTTTGAAACTTTTTTTTTGTATATATTTATGTTCTGATCAAATATGTCCAATTTAAGCCTCAGTAAATATAATCATGTTACATCCCAAATTTGAAATCAGCAATAATCTTAATCAAATTCCCCCCTTTATATTCCAGTCTCAAATCCTTTTTTACAGTTGACCGTCTTCTCTTTCCTTGTCCTCTTTTTCGTTACAACCTTTCTCTCTGTCCTCTTCCCTCTCGTCCTCTTGTCTTCACTGCTTACCCCTGCTTTCCTCTCAAATTATGAATATCTCCGTTGTCTCCTCCCCTGTCCTCTTTTCCGTCGTAGCCTTTCTCACCGTCCTCTCTCCGCGCGTCCTCTCGTCCTCTCTGTTTGTCCTGGATTTCCTTTCAAATTGAGACAGTCTCTGTTGTCTCCTCCTCTGTCCTCTTTCCCGACTCAGCCTTTGTCGTCTCCTCCTCGTCTCTCTTATTCCTTCTTATTCAGGGTGGTATTTTCCCTTCCAATTGTAGATATTCCGGTTATTCCCTCCTCTATCTTCTTGTTTCGTAATAACTTTCTTTTCAGGCTTTAAATCTCTCTGTCATCTCCTCCCCTGTCCTCTTTTTCGTAGCAACCTCTCTATCACCTCCACCACCCTCTCTTTAACGGAGCCTTTCCTTTCCAGTTATGAAAATCCCCTTTGTCTCCTCTCCTGTCCTCTTTTGTCCTCTTTTTTTTTTGCTGCAGCAAAGTACTTCTCTTTTCAGCCCCCACTAATTATAATCACTTGGGTCCGTGTATCAAAATAGCAACCTCTTTCAGCTGGGTCTTATTAAGGTTTGAACTATGTAACAAAAATAGGACTTCTTCTTCTTTTAAGTTTTTCTTATATTTCTTAATGTTATAATTTGCAAGTTTTGCAAGTTTTGCAGCTTGCTAATATTATAACCACTCTTCTGGCTCTTCTTTTAGATAATCTTTCAGCCTGCACTTTCATTCAGATCTGCAGCTTAGCTGTTCCCCAGTCCGTAAGAGATTATTAAGTGTCCTCCAAACTCTTAAGGCAGCTCAAACTCTTAATAACTTTCGGCTGGACAAATTGCCCACATCGAGATTTATCAATACTTTCAGTAGTTGAATCCAAGTCTCATTGACCAAGTATTTAAACAAAGTGCTTTATCATGTCTCCCGAAGTAAGTAAGGAAAATAGTTCTCTCA
>NW_024836213.1:0-1235 GCF_019175285.1 Sceloporus undulatus
GATTATGTATTGGTCGTGTTTTATGTATTTGGAAACTTAAATAAAGATGAACATATATATATATATATATATATATATATATATATATATAATAACAAACAAATGGACAACATTTACATTACCAAACATACATAGGAATGCCATAAATACATATAATTATAAATGCAAAATACATTAGAATAAACTTCCAAACCTAAAGCGACAGCTAGCTCCTTTCTTTAAGTAATCCTCTTTTATCTCTGGCTAATTAGCCTTTACATCTTTTCTTGTTTTTACCTGCCCTTAAGTCGATTTAGACTCATGGCGACCCTATGGATGAGAGTCCATAATTCTCTATTTGTCTTCATACTTGACCTATACCAATTTTAGTATGAACTGGAATTATTCCCTCCCCTTTTCAATGTAAATCCTTTGTACATATTCCCCCAGATATTACCTTTTCTTCCCAGAATACATAGTAATCTTCATTACAGATTTGACGTTTATATAATCTTTATTATTTTCTGAGTCATAAAAAATAGAAAACAAACGATACAAATCCAGTATCCATAACATCACTGTCACAAATCTTTCCGTTTCCTTGGACCACTTTCTGCTTTCTGTCTTCTTGGCCTTTCAAAGAGCTCACTTTCATAATATTATAACCAAACCCTGCTTTTAAACACAAATTTTATGCACAACTCTAAAACGTATGAACACAATATATCCCAATTGCTTATTGATAATATCAGTTTCCATTTATGTTCTTATGTTATGCCCAAGATTGTAAGGGCAACCTGTTTATCCTGAGAGCGTGTAATGAGAACCTCTCCCTCCGTGGACCTATTCACAGCAAGGCTGAGAAAGACATTGAGACACCAAATTTGGTTTTAAACACCATGCATGTAACATTTATTGAATCACACAAGTAACACAAACATTGATTATCAAGAGCTCTTTCACTCACACATTCATGCAATACTCACACACACTTTCCTTCCGCCGAACATTGATCAGTTGTTCTCGAAGGCTGGGGATGACACCGTTGCCGTGGTTGGTGCCAACAAAATGGAGATGAAAGTCCAGGATCTTTATACTTTTCCTTCTCTCTCGCTCTTGGCTGCTGGAATCTTGCAATATTGCAGCCCATTACTCAACTTCTTCTTCTGGGAGGACAGACAGGTTGTTCAGATCAGTCCGTGTTCAAAGCAACTCGTTCTGTTCAAAGTTCTCCATTGTCCTGTCAGTTCCTCATC
>NW_024836214.1:0-1235 GCF_019175285.1 Sceloporus undulatus
AATAGAATAAAAGTAATATATATATATATATTTCAATTACAATAAAATTAATAATATAATAATAATAATATACAATTATAAATATTACTGTATAATAAAATTGATGATGATGATGATAATATACATAATTAAAATAAAAATAGTAAATTTAAGAATAATATAATAAAATTATAATAATTTAACTATGATAAAATAGTAATACAATTATTATTAATAATAATATTTATAGAATTATAATTATTATTTATTTGTATCCTGCTTCTCCAAAAAGCTCTAGGGTTTGCTCTAGCCGTCCTCCCCCTTCTCTCTCAGGTTTTTCTCGCTTTGTGCTTTGGGCCCAGCTCTTGAAAAAGGAAGGATGGAATGTGTGAAGTGATTCTACAGAAGAAGAAGAAGAGAGGTCACAAACACACTGCAGTAATTATCCCGCTTGAGACCGCTTTAGCCGTTGTGGCTCAATGCTGGGGAATTCCAGGAAGCGTAGTGTTTGTGAGACATTGAGCCTTCTCTGTCAGAGAGCTCTGAGACCACAAGGAACTACAGTTCCAAGGGTTCCCCAGCACTGAGCCAGGGCACTTGAAGCCGTCCCCAACTGGGTTGTTTCTGCATTGTGTTTGCAACCAGAGTTCAGAGAAAAAAGGCGGGCAGATTGATCCTGTATTGTTCTTGTTGTTAATGTCCCTTCATGGTGGCCCTAAAGCGAACCTATATGTCTCTGAAGAAGCAGACAGGAGTCTAGGGAAAAGCTCATGCTGCCAACTTCTTTCTTTCAGTTAGTCTGAAAAGTGCCACAAAATTTCTCTACATACTATTATCATGGTTTTTTTGTGGAAAGATTGTTTTCAAAGAAGGCTTACCATTGTGTGCCTTATCTTCCAAATCATGCCAACCCTATTATGGGGTTTTCTTTGCACATTTCTTCAGGGTTTTTGTTGTTGCTGCTGTGGCCAGCCTCTGAGGCTGAGAGAATGTGACTTGCTCAAAGTCACCCCAATGAGCTTCTATCGCCCAGCTGGGATTCAAACCCGGATCTCCAGTGTCATAGTCCAACGCTCACTCGACGTAACTCCCAAGTTTGTATTATATCATATTTGCATTATATCATAGCCAAGCATTTACTTTGCATATTATAATTATGCATTATTAATTTGTGTTCTGATTATGCAAATCTAATATAGTAATCATTGCACCTTTTCTACCATTATGTTTCAACCTCAGTATCAGTACTAGACTAG
>NW_024836215.1:0-1235 GCF_019175285.1 Sceloporus undulatus
TGGGTTCATTACTGAAAAGCAATGGTCTAATAGAACATGGGTTTGCAAGATTAAAACACAGGGGCTTTTTTATTAGCAGAGGTATGACATTGACTGCAATCCCGTTGGTGGCATATGTATGCATACCATATATATATATATATATATATAGATAGATAGATAGATAGATAGATAGATAGATAGATAGATAGATAGATATGCTCCTTTGTCATCCCACAGATGACTTACATAACTTTACAGCAGCTGATGAAGATGCTGAAATGTTTAAAGATTTTACATAGCTTGGCTCAGTCATAAATCAGAATGGAGATTGTAGCCAAGAAATCAGAAGAAGATTAGAACTTGGAAGGGCAGCTATGAAGGAACTATAAAATATCCTCAAGTGAAAAGAGATACCAATGACTCCCAAAGTCATGATTGTCCATAGCATTGTATTTCTATGTACAGTTGCAAAAGGTGGACAGTGTAGAAAGCTGACAGGAAGAGAATCAACTCATTTGACATGTCGTTTTTGAGATACCATGGACTGCCCAAAAGACAAATCAATGGGTCCAGGAGCAGATCAAGCTTGAACTCTCACTAGACACTGAGATGGCTGAACCCTGAACCATTTTTCTAGATGACACTAGAAAAAGAGGAAGGCCTCATTACAGGTGAATAAAATCAACTGAGGAAGCCACAGTCATGAATTTTCAAGACCTTAGCAGAGCTGTTGAGAACAGGATGACTTGGAGGTCTCTTATCAATAGGGTTGGCACAAAACATCCAGGAGTAGCTCTATTGGCTAGATAGCAAACCCAATAACACTAAAAATCCACCAGGCAGTGATACTTTTATTGGGTCGACCAAAATGCACAATATACATGTTGCAAGCTTTCAAAGGGCCCCAGGCTTCTTCATAAGGCAAGGTGTTAAAAACCATGTTAGTCATGAGCCTGTGTTTTGCTGTTTTTGTTCATAGTTCAGGAGGGGCATCTCTTGCAGGCTGGCACCTGCTCCTCCTGGCCGTGTGGTAACTGGGAGATTGTCAAAGCCCAGAAAATTTAGCACCCATTTGCAACACAAAAATATACTTCCTTTGCAGTCTAGTAGGTCTCCATCGTTTGTCAGGCCACAGACCCCTTTTGCCATAACTTGAAGTCAACTTAATGGAAATTAACAATTACTTTTTCAAGTATTGGGGAAGAGAGAATGGAATAAAAAGCAACTCTCTCTTTTAGGCAGAATAGCTACTA
>NW_024836216.1:0-1235 GCF_019175285.1 Sceloporus undulatus
TGTGCCTTCAGGGTTTTTAAAGCATAGGAATGTTGTTTAAAGCTCTGCCAAACTTCCTTTTGAGATGGCAATTGAGTTTGAAATGCAAAGTAATTCTTCGCCTTGTCTTTTATTGTCATTCAGAGAAACCTGTGACTGGAAGAGAGAGAAGAAATCGCCTTTTGGAAACAAAATTCTCCTCAAGCTCTCACTGACCGAGGAGAAAAACATGGGTTTCTCCAATCACTAGCAGAAGGGATAAACAATTCCCGGAAGAGTAGCCAGAAACCGCTTGGGAGCAAAGCTAAATAAGTGCTTCTCATTGGCTTATTTGGGGGTAAAACCACCAAAAAGGAGGGAGGGTACCAACGGACAAGAAATGGGAACCGGGGGCAAGGAAGAATCGAATCAATTTGATTCGCTGTATAATGATGACATGATGATGTCACATTGATTGACAGTTGCTGTTTAGAAAAAAAGCCAATGGGAACGAAAGGCAAGTAGAAACCGGTTTAAATATACATCGATGTAAATAAAATGGGAACGAATGAGAGGTAAATTAACCTGGAATGTTTACCTTCACAAATGGGAACGACTGGAAAAAACGATTCAGAAACTGAATTGAGAATGGCTGCATTTTCAGTCTCTTTAAACCCTAAGTGGGAACACCCCCTTTTTGAACCCATGCTTCTCTGGGGCAGCGGAAGCTGGGAATGCGAATATGGCTGAGCATCATTCCTGATTCTCCAATGAAGCAGAAGCAGGGAAAGTCTATGGCCTTGGGACCACATGCTGCAGCCTGGAAGGAATAAGCTAAAAACAGTATACAGCTACATTAAAACAGACAGAAGCCTAAAGTGATATTAATAATAATAATAATAATAATAATAATAGTTTTTATGTCTATCTTCCCGCCTTTCCCAATGGATCGAAGCGGGATCACAACAAGGTTAAAATTTCAATTACAGTATTGCAGCATTAGTTACTGCACCATTAAAACCACAGTAAAAAATGAAAGCATAAGAACCTAAAAACTTTAACATCAATCAATCAATCAATCAATTGCGGGGTCAGCTGTTCTCGTTCCATCCTAGTGGTCTTCATAGGAGGTCAGGAGGAGAAGCGCGGCGGAAGAGCTGCCTTTACCGCCTTCTTGAAGGTTTCTAAGGATGAAACAAGGCCGGTCTCCTTTGGGAGTCCGTTCCAAAGTCTAGGGGCAGCTATGCTGAATGCCTTCAGGGAAATAGGAACATGTT
>NW_024836217.1:0-1235 GCF_019175285.1 Sceloporus undulatus
AAATTACCATGGGGAAAAAAACAATGGGAACGAAAACAGGGGTAAAAACCCCCGGGTCTGTTTGCACTCATTTTTAATGGGAACGATGGGTCAGTTTCGATTACGACTCAGGAAAAAAATTCAAGTCAGAATCGCAGCGATATATATCACATTATATCGCAGCAATATACGTCACAGCTGGACGCATTATCATTTCCACCCACCGCTCTGACCACATCTCTCATGTGTTGGCATCCCTTCACTGGCTCCCCCTCCCTTTCCGTATTCAGTACAAGCTCCTGCTGTCGACATTTAAAGCCCTCCATGGAGTGGCCCCTCCTTACTTATCAGACCTTCTTTCTCCTCACCTTCCCACTAGGGCCCTCTGTTCTGGTAGTCAAGGTCTACTGTCTCAGCCCAGGATTTCCTCTGCCCCATCCCAGATTCGCCTCTTTTCACTTGCTGCCCCTCACTCCTGGAACCTTCTTCCCCCACAAGCAAGAGCCATCACTTCTTTAACCAGCTTCAAAACGGAGTTGAAAACCATCCTGTTCAGAGTAGCCTTCCCAGGCATTGCATAATTATCACTTGCTATTTGGTTTTCTTTTGTTGTCTGTTTATCAAACCATTTCCTGTATTGCTATGTACTGTATATGCATTATCCTACTTGAGAGTATGTATTTTCCCTGGAAGATGATTAACCATCCATTATGAAGCCAAGCCCTCCCTCCAGTCCATCTGCCTTGGTCCAGGCCTTGGAGGTAGAGAGGAACTGCTGGACCTCTTACCCTTTCCCTCCACCACTCCCTTCTCCTTCTGTATCATGTCTTTTTAGATTGTAAGCCTGAGGGCAGGGAACGGTCTAATTAAAAAGATTGTATGTACAGCGCTGTGTAAATTTACAGCGCTTCATAAATAAAGGTTAATAATAATAATCCACTAAGGTTTTGGGGGGCTACCCAAAAAACAGCAAATCCTGGGATAATAGATTTTGGGATTTTTTTTTAAAAAAAAATAATTTTCTTAAAAGATTCACAATGGTGGCTGTGTGAATAACCAATGGAAGTAATTCTGTGATAAACTGGGATAAAACTCTGCATTCCTTGAACATGTTTTCAAATACATCCACATCATTTGACTCTATCTTTATTCACAGTGATGATAGGTGTGAGCAACCGAACTCACAGAGATGCGCATAGATGCCGTTTTAAAAAAAACAGTATGAACAACAAAACTGGAATGCATGAATGAGATTA
>NW_024836218.1:0-1235 GCF_019175285.1 Sceloporus undulatus
AAGGAAGGAAGGAAGGAAGGAAGGAAGGAAGGAAGGAAGGGATGACCAGACTTTCCCTCCTTTTCCTGGACATGTCTCCCATCTCAGCCTTCCTGTCCAGGAGGAGGGATTCCAAAATGTCCTCCATTTTCAGCATGGCTAAGAAGTATGGATGTACATTTATATGCTTCCAGCTTCTATTTGGTCATGTCTTCTATTTTTCTTGAATGTCCTACATGTCACCTAAATGTCCTACATTTCCCTGTCCTAAACCTATTGGCAGCCCGAACAGCCTAGCAGACCTTAATTTTGGCCACTGCCTCCTTCTAAGTTGGGCACCCCTGCTCTGAGGCAATGCTGGTAAATTAAAAGGATGGCGGGACCCATCTGGCTGGTGCAACTTGGAGTGCTGGCACCATACTCAGGCACAAACCCACCAAATACCTACTGATGGAAGAGAGGAGAGGAGAAAAGAGGAAAGTTGAGGGTCCACTAGGGTGCTACTTAAACTGGTGATCTGTGGACTAATGCCAGTCTGCGAGCTACTGTCAGCCAATCCAGGATGAGTTTCCAGGAAAGAAAGAAATAGTTGTAGCCAGAGGACATAAACAGGGTCCCAGTCTCTGGCATGTTGAGGGGGAAAAATCCTACCCTCCTCCCACAGCAGATAGGTTAAGAAGTAATGTTCTAGATCACATTCTGGCTAAAGACAGAGTTATCAAAGTACTATAAATGTTATCAAAGTTTTAAAAGTGTTATCAAAATACTATAACTGTATAGTGTGACAGAGACCTAAATTAGAGATGAAGTACAGGGGAGACAGCATTGCGGAAGTGAATGAAAACATTGACCCTATTCTGGAGAATATTAAAGAAGAGACTGAAAATACCTTTTAAAGTAACCATATCATCTTAATGTCTCAACAAAGGTTGAGTCAAAATATCTGAATATCTTATCTGAAATGCTTGGCACCAGAAATGTTTTGGATTTAGGAGGTTGTTGTTGTGGTGGTTTTTTGTTTTACATTTTGGAATATTTACATATACATGAGATATCTTGGAGATGGGACCCAAGTCTAAACATGGCATTCACTTATTATACACCTTATACACATAGCCTGAAGGTATTTTATACACAATATTTTTAGTAATTTTGTGCATGAAACAAAGTTTGTGTACACTGAACCATCAGAAAGCAAAGGTGTCATTAGCCCTTATCAGATGAGTCTTGAACTGGGGGACTTCAGCACTGGGCGG